>NC_086350.1:929025-1064025 GCF_036324505.1 Eleginops maclovinus | reverse complement strand
TATCATTAATATTCATCTTAATAATACACATCACAAACGTAGTGGATAATGTTTGGACGATATGTATTTAGTTAGTACTTATCAACATTTCTGACTTTTGGAACCACTTTCTGCCACTGACACAATCTGAAACATCCTTCATATATCAGGTTGTATAAAAACTGAATCCTCTTCAGGTCAGGTTGCAGTAGGAACTCTTACTCTGTGTCTGAGGGTCCAGGTCCTTCACTGGTTTATACCTACAGGCATAGACTGGTCACTCTTCAGAGGCAGACAGCTGGGGACTGGAGGTGTGTCCCCTCCCTCATCTTTTAAACCACTCATCTTCTCCAGCCTGAGAGATAAACCAGAACACTGGACACACACACACACACACACACACACACACACACACACACACACACACACACACACACACACACACACACACACACACACACACACACACACACACACACACACACACACACACACACACACACACACACACACACACACACACACACACACACACACACACACAGCAGTCAGTCAGACTTCAGACAGGCTGCTCCCATCCTGACAGCGCGCGCTGTTTCCTGTAACTGTGATGGATCAGCAGACAGGAAATAGAAAGAGGTGGCAGAGGTGTCTTAGGACTCCAGGACGCTGATGTTCTGACATCCAGTCCAACAGAGTAAATAATCAAAGTGTTTAAAGCAGATCCTGGAGTTAACACTCACCTCTCCTCCTCTCCGTCCTGTTGTAAAATGGCGTCAGACTTCTTACTTTCACCTCCTCTGCAGCTCCTCCCTTTGTTCCAGCCTTCAGCTGAACCAGTACACTTACTGGGACTATGTTCAGTAGGATAGAAATGAAGCTAAAACACCGCGCAACAGAGTTATTAAATATAGATATTAATACCACAGTGTGACCCAGTCCAAGCAAACCTCCTGCATTCAAAACCTCCCTGAAGTTAAAGTGTGCCGGTACTGAAGTGCTCTGATGTTACTGTACATTACATTGTTCCCTATTATATACAGTGGGGCAAAAAAGTATTTAGTCAGCCACCAATTGTGCAAGTTCTCCCATTTAAAAAGATGAGAGAGGCCTGTAATTTTCATCATAGGTATACCTCAACTATGAGAGACAGAATGAGAAAAAAAAATCCAGGAAATCACATTGTAGGATTTTTAATGAATTCATTGGTAAATTCCTCGGTAAAATAAGTATTTGGTCACCTACAAACAAGCAAGATTTCTGGCTCTCACAGACCTGTAACTTCTTCTTTAAGAGGCTCCTCTGTCCTCCACTCGTTACCTGTAGTAATGGCACCTTTTTGAACTCGTTATCAGTATAAAAGACACCTGTCCACAACCTCAAACAGTCATACTCCAAACTCCACTATGGCCAAGACCAAAGAGCTGTCAAAGGAGACCAGAGACAAAATTGTAGACCTGCACCAGGCTGGGAAAACTGAATCTGCAATAGGTAAGCAGCTTGGTGTGAAGAAATCAACTGTGGGAGCAATTATTAGAAAATGGAAGACATACAAGACCACTGCTAATCTCCCTCGATCTGGGGCTCCACGCAAGATCTCACCCCGTGGGGTCAAAGTGATCACAAGAACGGTGAGCAAAAATCCCAGAACCACACGGGGGGACCTAGTGAATGACCTGCAGAGAGCTGGGACCAAAGTAACACAGGCTACCATCAGTAACACACTACGCCGCCAGGGACTTAAATCCTGCAGTTCCAGACGTGTCCCCCTGCTTAAGCCAGTACATGTCCAGGCCCTTCTGAAGTTTGCTAGAGGGCATTTGGATGATCCAGAAGAGGATTGGGAGAATGTCATATGGTCAGATGAAACCAAAATAGAACTTTTTGGTAAAAACTCAACTCGTCGTGTTTGGAGGAGAAAGAATGCAGAGTTGCATCCAAAGAACACCATACCTACTGTGAAGCATGGGGGTGGAAACATCATGCTTTGGGGCTGTTTTTCTGCAAAGGGACCAGGACGACTGATCCGTGTAAAGAAAAGAATGAATGGGGCCATGTATCGTGAGATTTTGAGTGAAAACCTCCTTCCATCAGCAAGGGCACTGAAGATGAAGCGTGGCTGGGTCTTTCAGCATGACAATGATCCCAAACACACCGCCAGGGCAACGAAGGAGTGGCTTCGTAAGAAGCATTTCAAGGTCCTGGAGTGGCCTAGCCAGTCTCCAGATCTCAACCCCATAGAAAATCTTTGGAGGGAGTTGAAAGTCCGTGTTGCCCAGCGACAGCCCCAAAACATCACTGCTTTAGAGGAGATCTGCATGGAGGAATGGGCCAAAATACCAGCAACAGTGTGTGAACACCTTGTGAAGACTTACAGAAAACGTTTGACCTCTGTCATTGCCAACAAAGGGTATATAACAAAGTATTGAGATGAACTTTTGTTATTGACCAAATACTTATTTTCCACAATCATTTGAAAATAAATTCATTAAAAATCCTACAATGTGATTTCCTGGATTTTTTTTTCTTATTCTGTCTCTCATAGTTGAGGTATACCTATGATAAAAATGACAGGCATCTCTCATCTTTTTAAATGGGAGAACTTGCACAATTGGTGGCTGACTAAATACTTTTTTGCCCCACTGTATCTATATACACACATTTTCTTAAAGTACTGTACAGCGTTGAAGTACCTTACCTGAGTATGACCATCTTCTGTACTTCAATTTACATCGCTGTACTTTTTACACAGATTCTAATTCATAATACCCTCATCAACAATATATTCACCAAGTCATTCACACACATGAAAAGTGTCTTTAATGCACATTTCAAAAGTTTAATTTCATTATTTTGTCAAGGTTTTGAGTCATCAGTATCAAAGAGAGACACGTCAGAGATGCAGGAATGAGTCCTCAACCCTGACATGAGTCAGCATTTAATCACTTCCTGTCCCCTAGTCGAAGGTCAATGGTTTTCTGAAGGTGTGTGGTTAACACGTGAAATGCGTCAGTAAACGCCCCTCTGGATTAAACGTGTGAATCCAAAATCACATGGAGCAACCATTGGACCAGAGAGACGCTGCCTTCAGGGACCAGCACAGAAACGCCCATCCCTGCAGCTCCGTATTCCAGTCATTGGTTCTCAGGCCGATTGGCTCAGCTGGCCAGCCGGTCCCTCAGGTATCCGGAGGTGTGTGTGTCCTGCAGCAGAGCATTGCTGACGTCCAGCAGGTTCTGCTGGTAGGCCAGCCTGTAGCGGCTGAACACGTCTTCACAGTGAGAGAGCAGGCAGCGAGCGTTAGTGACACTGCTGGGAGCCCCGTCCAGCCTGACACACACACACACACACACACACACACACACACACACACACACACACACACACACACACACACACACACACACACACACACACACACACACACACACACACACACACACACACACACACACACACACACACACACACACACACACACACACACACACACACACAGGATGGAAATACAAAGAGTGTGTCAGAGGCTGAAGGGCTGTGTATATGCAAAGTGTGCTTTACCATTTATTGATTCACTATGTCCCTGTCCACTGTCTAGTTGAGTGTTTTTCAGAGTGATGCGTCCCCCCCGGTCACAGCCTCCCCCCCTGCTGGATTTGTAGCGGTGAGCACAGCGCTGTGATGTCTTACCTTTTGAAAATGTCCTCGAACAGGGCGGAGGTGAGGGGGCGGAGGCGTTTAAAGTCCTCCAGGTAAACGAAGTCTCCGCTCAGGATCACCTTCTGGAACAAAATCTGAGGCCAGTCCGGACTGTAGCCGTACGCCTCGGACACCACCAACACCTGAGGGCCCAAAACAGCAGGAGTGATCAGAAGCACCTCACTCTGACCGGCTGTGTGTGAGACGCTGGGACAGGACTAGAAGACACACTGCTTGTTGACCATAGCAGCACAGCTACAGTTAATGGCACTACTGTTGGCATGTCAACAAGACGAACACCAACTCTTTGGATCCTTTATTTATCTTTAAAGCATTATTTTAGTGCCAGATGTGGTTTTCCGCCTCTCGTGAATTTGGGTTTTGGACATTTAAAGACTTCACTTTGGACTTGGGGAAACCAGAATGGACTTTTTGTTACTCTTTTCTGGCCAAACAATTCGTAGACTAACAGAAACATATCAGTGAATATGCTTCAGAAAAACATTTGTACTTTTCATTATTCTGCTCTTTTGGTTATCGTCTGGATACAAACATAAAGGAGGGGTCAGGGGAGTTCAGCCTCTGCAGAACATTCACATGCACTAGCACCAACAGAACTGCAGGAGAGGGGAAGCAGAATGGGGCCTCTTTCAGGCGTGTCAGCGGGACTGTTCTGGATCAGGCTGACACCCCGGCCACGGACTCTGACCTGGAAGCAGCTCGGCAGCGCGGTGACGGCGCTCAGCAGCTCTGCAGGGTGCAGGTTGATGAGCTGCAGCTCCGAGCCCTGCTTCAGGAAGTGCAGCTGCAGAGCCACCAGCTTCGCCGTCCGCACGCAGCGAGTGGCCTGACGCACACACGAGTCCTGAAACACACACACACACACACACACACACACACACACACACACACACACACACACACACACACACACACACACACACACACACACACACACACACACACACACACACACACACACACACACACACACACACACACACACACACACAGTTACTAACCTTGAATGCAATATTCCAGATCTAATGAACCATTCCCAGTGCTGTGTGTGGGGGGAAGCCTCGGGGTGCTAACTCCCGGGACTCGGAGCTACCTTTGAGAAGCTCTCTGCAGCGTCCTTCAGCAGACCCAGCACTTTGACCAGAGAACTCTTCAGCTCAGGAGTCACCACTGGAAATAAGAACAGCACACTTTACTGTGTTTCACATCTACCTGCGTGGTGCCGACAAAAACTCTACATGTTTATCGTAGCTCCAGATGTACACGTCAAAGAGACCTCCTGCAGAGTGGACGTTACCCAGCAGGCCTGCTAACATGCTAAAGGCTAACATACAGTAATCTCATTTGCTGTAAATGTGCTTTTTCCAGAAGTAATACCACTAACATCCCCGTTTTGACTCTTCGGTTGTGACGACTTGATGTCTTTGTCTTGTTGTCGAGTGAATTGAGTATTGGTTTTGTTTTTTGGCTCACCCCAGGCCTGAGACTCGATGATCTTCAGCTGCGTTCGGGCTGCCATCTCGTGGTTCTCTCCGATCTCCCTCCTCATGCTGAAGCACAGCGCCACCATGTTGTGCTTCTCGCTGTCTGCAGGCAGGCAGCGCTTCAGGTAGTCCAGCAGAGCCGTCTTCAGGCTGGAGCTCTGCAGCACAAGCATCAGGTCAAGTCCCTATTCTATCAGGTGTATATCAGTATGTAGAGTCTCTACTTTAAAGAGTCCTCTCCTGCTGATGTTCAGGTGTATATCAGTATGTAGTGTCTCTACTTTAAAGAGTCCTCTCCTGCTGATGTTCAGGTGTATATCAGTATGTAGTGTCTCTACTTTAAAGAGTCCTCTCCTGCTGATGTTCAGGTGTATATCAGTATGTAGCGTCTCTACTTTAAAGAGTCCTCTCCTGCTGATGTTCAGGTGTATATCAGTATGTAGTGTCTCTACTTTAAAGAGTCCTCTCCTGCTGATGTTCAGGTGTATATCAGTATGTAGTGTCTCTACTTTAAAGAGTCCTCTCCTGCTGATGTTCAGGTGTATATCAGTATGTAGTGTCTCTACTTTAAAGAGTCCTCTCCTGCTGATGTTCAGGTGTATATCAGTATGTAGTGTCTCTACTTTAAAGAGTCCTCTCCTGCTGATGTTCAGGTGTATATCAGTATGTAGAGTCTCTACTTTAAAGAGTCCTCTCCTGCTGATGTTCAGGTGTATATCAGTATGTAGTGTCTCTACTTTAAAGAGTCCTCTCCTGCTGATGTTCAGGTGTATATCAGTATGTAGCGTCTCTACTTTAAAGAGTCCTCTCCTGCTGATGTTCAGGTGTATATCAGTATGTAGAGTCTCTACTTTAAAGAGTCCTCTCCTGCTGATGTTCAGATGTATATCAGTATGTAGAGTCTCTACTTTAAAGAGTCCTCTCCTGCTGATGTTCAGGTGTATATCAGTGTGTAGAGTCTCTACTTTAAAGAGTCCTCTCCTGCTGATGTTCAGGTGTATATCAGTATGTAGAGTCTCTACTTTAAAGAGTCCTCTCCTGCTGATGTTCAGGTGTATATCAGTATGTAGAGTCTCTACTTTAAAGAGTCCTCTCCTGCTGATGTTCAGGTGTATATCAGTATGTAGAGTCTCTACTTTAAAGAGTCCTCTCCTGCTGATGTTCAGGTGTATATCAGTATGTAGCGTCTCTACTTTAAAGAGTCCTCTCCTGCTGATGTTCAGGTGTATATCAGTATGTAGAGTCTCTACTTTAAAGAGTCCTCTCCTGCTGATGTTCAGGTGTATATCAGTATGTAGTGTCTCTACTTTAAAGAGTCCTCTCCTGCTGATGTTCAGGTGTATATCAGTATGTAGTGTCTCTACTTTAAAGAGTCCTCTCCTGCTGATGTTCAGGTGTATATCAGTATGTAGAGTCTCTACTTTAAAGAGTCCTCTCCTGCTGATGTTCAGGTGTATATCAGTATGTAGAGTCTCTACTTTAAAGAGTCCTCTCCTGCTGATGTTCAGGTGTATATCAGTATGTAGAGTCTCTACTTTAAAGAGTCCTCTCCTGCTGATGTTCAGGTGTATATCAGTATGTAGAGTCTCTACTTTAAAGAGTCCTCTCCTGCTGATGTTCAGGTGTATATCAGTATGTAGCGTCTCTACTTTAAAGAGTCCTCTCCTGCTGATGTTCAGGTGTATATCAGTATGTAGAGTCTCTACTTTAAAGAGTCCTCGCCTGCTGATGTTCTTGGGAGAATACACAAGTACTAATGTTTATTGTGTGTGTGTGTGTGTGTGTGTGTGTGTGTGTGTGTGTGTGTACCTGTCCTCTGTCTGTGTCCATCTTCTTCCTCAGCAGCATCTCGAAGCGATGGTTCTGATGCAGCAGGTCGAAGATGTATGTCATCTCATTATACCTGCCGATCCCTGTGAGCAGACGGACCTGGCACACACACACACACACACACACACACACACACACACACACACACACACACACACACACACACACACACACACACACACACACACACACACACACACACACACAAATATTTCAATACTTCAATAAAAAACACCTCTGGGTTAGTGAGAGTGGGGGGCTGACCATCGTATATTTTTGAAGTTACTTATGTGTGTGTGTGTGTGTGTGTGGGGGGGGGGGCCTCACCAGCAGACCGTAGTGCTCTCGGGGGGCCAGGTGGGCGTGGCTCAGGTGTCGGGCAGCCTGCAGCACTCGGACGATGCCCTCCATGTTGCAGGTGAGGCTGAAGCAGTCGTGAGCCACGATCAGCAGCTCCACGACTGCAGGAGGAACCAGCAGAAGAACTGGTTTTAATTCTGTTATTTTATTGGTGCTGGGACGACATGAGGGAGCAGTGTGTGTGTGTGTGTGTGTGTGTTTGTGTGTGTGTGTGTGTGTGTCATACTGCAGCTCAGCTCTCTCAGGGGAACGTGGCTCAGGTTCTGCAGCAGCTTCTCTCCCACCAGGTTGGGATCCTCACAGAGTTTGATGAGTGACAGCAGGGAGTCCCGCCCCTCTGCAGGCCTGAACACCTGACACTCTGAGTAACACGGACATGAAAACATCAAATGTAAGAAAAACATGCAACAGGAAGACAAACGTGCTCGCCGTGTTCGGACCGCCTCACCGGGCTGCAGCTCCTGGGTGGATGCGAGCAGCGCCTGCAGCAGGGTGGAGGCCAGCAGCCCGGACACGCTCTCTGCAGACAGGCTCTGAGCCCGGATGAAAGCCCGGGCCTTCCGGAAGCGCTCCGGCTGCTCCGACTGCAGCAGCTTCTGCAGCACCGAGCCCGGGTCCTCGCTGTGGATCTGCTTGAAGGACACCTGCAGCTCCTGGGGGTGGGGGACGTTTTGTTTTATCATGCCTTTTATATCAGAATTAGGTGAATACTACAATGCCTGAGGCAGAACTACACCACAGCATCGGGGCGGACCTTGGAGAGCTGGTAGAGGCTGAGGACTTGTCTGCAGAAGTTGTTTCCGTGCCGGCACTGATCCACCAGTCTCTGCAGCTGCACGGCAACCAGGTCTTCAGGGAGGGGGAGCACCACGAAGGAGGACAGGCTGCTGAAGGAGGGGGCTGTGGGATGGGGGTGGGGGGGGGGAGGACTGTATGGATAAAAGTGGAAAAAACCCTGATGTTTAAATATAATCACAGGTGAGAGCTTACAGCTGGAGATCTTCTTCTGCAGATCCTCCTCCTCCTCCTCCTCCACCTTATCCTCTGGTGTTGGCAGCTGCAGGTCTCCGGAGGCGACCCCCCTGCAGCGCAGCACCAGCTTCATGTCTTCGTGCTGCAGAGAGAAGTACCTGCACACCCTGCTGGCCTCATGGATGCTGCCTTCATCCAACAGCTGATCCACCAGCGTTCCCAGAATGGACCTCTCCTCTGGACTCAGCATGTCCGCGCTGAGACCCTCCTCCGCGTGGAGGCCCTCCTCCACGCTGAGGCCCTCCTCCACGCTGAGGCCCTCCTCCACGCTGAGGCCCTCCTCCGTGTTCATGCTGGGGATGCTGGAGAAGCTGAACTCCTTCACCAGCAGCTCGTAGGAGTTGCTCTCCGGCGGGACAGGCAGGTTGAAGACGCTCTCTTTCTCCGCGGCACCGGCGAGGAGGCGCCCCCTCACTCGGCCCGCCCACAGCTGCTTCTCCAGGCGCTCCAAGCGGGCCCTGGGTGCCGGGAGGAGCCTGGAGAGCCAGTGGGCAGAGAGGAGGAATAGCAGGCAGCGCTCCTGCACCTCCAGCAGCTCCGCCCCCCCGGCCTCCTCCGCCTGCGACAGGAAGAAGTGTGAGGCCGACTCCGGGTCGCTGCCGTCGGCCTGCAGCTGCTCGTGACACTTCCTCCAGAGAGAAACCCGGGTCTCCAAACGGCTCCACTGCCGCTTGGACTTCTGGGAGTTTACATCCTGCAGAAGCTAGAGTGGGGGGGGACGCGTGTAAAATAAATGTAAAATGCACCGAGTTAATATAAAATATGAATGTGTGTGTGTGTGTGTGTGTGTGTGAGAGAGACCTGAGTGAGCAGCAGGCGGTGCACCGGCAGCCCCCCCAGCAGCGCCGCCTGCCGGGCCTGGCTGTAGTGCCCCCCCGCCTGCAGAGCGTCCACCACCGACTGCAGCTCCTGCTGCTGGACGGAGGGAGGGGTGCACTGCAGCAAGCGGGGGGGCAGGCTGACCTCTGACCCCTGCAGCAGCTGACTCAGCTGACTCAGCTTCCTGAAGTCCAGACCTACACACACACACACACACACACACACACACACACACACACACACACACACACACACACACACACACACACACACACACACACACACACACTTCAATTTTTTAAAGATTTCCAAAAGCCTTAGGCAAGCTTACAATGGACACACACACACACACACACACACACACAGCTCCTTCCTCTTCACCTTCTTGAAGTTGTGCATGATATATTGATATAATATTGATACTGTTTGTTCGTCTCTGTCTCTACCTAACAACGTGTGTTATCCCCCCCCCCCCCCGAGGCCCGCTCTGATCAGCTGGGGTTCTGACCGTTGGATTTGAGCAGCTGGTCGACGTCAGCGAGCAGCAGCAGCAGGCGGTGCAGGTCAAACGGCGAGGAGCATCGCTGCAGCGTGGAGAGCAGCAGCACCGACGCCTGGCTCTCCACCCACTGCAGGGGGAGGCCCCCCCCCGCCGGGCTCGGGGAGCCGCTCCGCAGCTACAGCACAGAGGGGGGGGGTTACAATTCTACACATACGTTTAATGTAAGAAGTCAGACGATATACTCCGAACAATCCTGGGAGCAAAACACAGAGTCCATTGAGAAAGGTTTCAGGTCTCTCATGTCCCCGTGAACTCACAGAGACGAGGGTCCTCTGGAAGTCCAGCAGCCTGGCTTTGGCCTCGGAGAAGTTCCTGTAGTCACAACACATCTCAAACATCTGCAGCACCAGCACCAGAGGACAGTCCTGAGGGACACGGCAATAAATAAAAACATACAAACACTAAACACATTCCTCTCATCACGTGCCATCTGTTCTCACCTTCTGGAAGAGCCTGAAGCCCCGCAGCAGGGGCCGGACGTGGCCCCGCCCCAGCAGCGTCTTCCAGATGATTGACAGGTCGTGCAGGGTCCACTGGTGGTGGGGGGGGGCGTCGGCCAGGTGGGAGGTGGCCTCTCCGAACGTGACATCATCGATGGAGGTCAACACCCACACACAGAGGCACGGCACAAGCTCCGCCCCCTGCAGGTGAAAGCCATAAAATAATTATAGACAGCATCAGGATGACGCGTTTCTGTGTTGGTCCCTGAAGGCACCATCTCTCTGGCCCAATGGGATTTCTCCCTTTGATTTTATGTCAGAAAATATAACTGTATCAAACAGACGCTAAGCTAAAGGCAGCTAATGTTGGGCATGATGGCGTTTAGTCGTCTCAATTACACACTCGTTAGCAGCTGCTGTTTTTCATCCAGCAGTGGGGTGTCGTGGAACAAAGATCTCTTCAGCTTGTTTCAGGATCACAACCAAAAAAAAACGTTGACCTCCAGACCATGGGACAGGAAGTGATGAAATGCTGACTCATTTCCAGGGTTTTAGGACTCATTCCTGCACCTCTCTCTTTCAAACATGCCCCCCTGCAGTGTGTAACTCTGCATTACCTGTTGGCAGGCGGCCATCACAGCCAGCAGGGGGCAGCGTTGCTCCAGCGCCTCCTGCAGCAGGAAGCAGCCGGGCACCGCCTCCTCCTGGCTCTTCAGGAGCACCTGGAGAAGCTCGGGGTTCTCGGGGGCCTCCTCTGTGTTGGGGGTCTGTGTTGCTCGGCCAGTGCGCCCCCCCCCCCCTCTGGCTGAACACCTGCAGCTCCTGGAAGGCCAGACTCAGGTGAGCCTGCAGGGCGGGGCCAAACTGAGCCGCCAGCAACCTCACCTGGAGGACATGACCAAATATGGTCAGCAGGGTCACAATATCACAACATCAGGGTTTGTGGATGAAGGTGTTACGCATGTGTGTATAAGAGTGTGTGAGAGTGAGTGTGTGTGTGTGTGTGTGTGTGTGTGTGTGTGTGTGTGTGTACCTGCTGGGGGGGGAAGTTGTGCAGCTGGACAAACAACAGGAAGTGGATGAAGTGTGCATCCTGTGCGCAGTGCGCGGCGTACACAGAGCTGAGCGGCAGAGCGTGAAGCTGACAGAACTGAACCGGCAACGACCAATCCTGAGCCGCCTCGTAGGACGACCTACACACACACACACACACACACGTAAATGATGCTCTTCATATTTAGACCGACAGAAACATTTCAATATAAATATGAACGATGACGTCAGGACTCACCTGCCGACGCCTCTCTCCTCCAGGCTGTCTGTCACTGCAGCCTCCAGGCAGCCAATCAGCTCCTCCGCTGCTCCAGCCTCCGCCTCCGCCAGCCGCACACCTTTAGACACAAATCATTGTGTTAAAACACAGTGTGTTGCGCAGTGTGTGTTTACCCAGAGTGTGTGTTGTATGTCTGCAGGACGGTGTGCAGCAGCAGAGTCTGTGTTTACCCAGGTTGTGTGTGTGATGTGCAGCAGAGTGTGTGTTGTGTGACTGCAGGACGGTGTGCAGCGCTCGGATGTCGACCCTCAGCTTCAGGCTGCAGACTCCCAGCAGCTCGCAGAAACACACACACGCTGCGGTGACCGAGGACACACTCACACACTGCAGGGCCAACCGGGTCACCTGCTGCAGAGCCTGCTGCAGCCTACACACACACACACACACACACACACACACACACACACACACACACACACACACACACACACACACACACACACACACACACACACACACACACACACACACACACACACACACACACACACACACACACACACACACCATTGGAGATTATTGAATACATGTTAACGGGAAATGAAGAACTATGTGAGTTCTGGGTCCTGGGGGGTGCTGGGGGGTCCTGGGGGGTCCTGGGGGTTCACTCACAGCAGCGGGACGTCGCTGCAGCCGCTCAGCTGCTGCAGCAGGAAGGTGGCGAACGCAGAGGAGGGGCGGCCATGACGCAGGAAGTACAAGAAGTCCAGGTTCTCCAGCAGAGCGAAGCTGCTCACCAGGTGAGAGCTGGAGAAGTGAGGCAGCTCCGACAGCTCTGGGGGGGGGGGGACACACCGGGAGATTCATTAACCTGGACTCCACGGGCCCTCAAGATATTCATGCTCTTATTTTGAAAATGGTCATGTCTGGTTTGGTCTGTCCAGAAACTAAACATGCCGACTGTAATTTAGAACAGAACAGCAGAACCTTAAAGACCTTCGGCAGGAAAAAGGAACTCTTTTATTTTCTATCTGGATCACAGCCGGTCGACCTATCGCTGCAGCTTTGATTAAAGCGACTACAACATAAAGCAGAACATAGCAGTGAATCCTCTCAGTCAGGGAGCTGGACTCAGATGACGGTGTGTCAATGAGTAAATGAATTCCCAGAAATACTTTTTCATCTACAAATCAGAGACTGAAGATCCAGAGCCCAAAACTCAAGCATGAATATCCCCCATCAGATGTTTGTGGATATTATCCGAGTGTCGGCACCAGCAGTGAAAGTTGGAGTTACCGCTGGAGTTGAGGGTGTTTGCCGCCTGCCAGCCGAACAGCCGGGACGGGTCCAGAGGATGCAGCGCCTGCAGAGACACACAGCACACACACAGGAGGACACACACCTGAAGCAGCGCTGCAAAGCTGTTCATCTTGTTTAAAGAGTCCCTCTCCTGCTGAGGGAGGTCCCGCCCCATAGCCTATTACGTACAAGAGTGCTAGCCAATAGGAGCGTGTGTAGGCTAAGGGGCGGGACCTCTCTGAGCAGGACTCTTAAACTCCATCTTACATTTCTCTAACTGATGTTTATATTTAATATACGTTTTAGATTTTCTAATATTGAGGTTGTATTTCATGTCATTGTTGCACATGTTTACTTTCATTTCTTATATTGCTTAAATATTATTTTATTTTCTCCTCCTGTCAGTTTACCCCAGAGCTGTTTCTGACTGAGGACAGGGGGGGGGGGGGGGGTCGTACCTGCAGCAGGTGGTAGACGGAGACGTCAGAGGTGGAGCCGCCGCCGCCGCCGCCTCCTCTCGGCCCGGGGGGGAACAGGGCGGCCCTCAGTTTGGGGTGGGGGGCCAGCGCCATCTTCAGGAGCTGAGGGTCCACCGTCCGCTCCGACCGGACCGCCCCCTGAGACGCCACCTGCTCACAGGAAGGGCCCAGGACAGGTGAGTACTGATGGCTGATCAGAGGTCAGAGGTCGTGGCTCTCGGTTGTGACGGGGGGTTTACCTGGTCGATTCCCCCGGGGGAGAACATGAGGGCAGCCAGAGCCAGCAGACTGTGGCCCTCCAGCAGGAGGCTGCTGAGGGAGGCCCCGGAGCCAGGTAACAACACCTGAGCGCTGGAGAGGGAGGCCGCGAACACCAGGCCTGGGTCTGACACACACACACACACACACACACACACACACACACACACACACAGATGTATTCAGACGGCCAAATATGTTCTCATGATCAGACAGAGGAGTGCAGATGATCCTGTAGGAGGAGCAGGGGGAGCAGGGGGGCAGGGGGAGGTACCTGAGAGGTCGGTGCTGATCTCCTGGATCTTCACCAGCATCTCAAACCAGGGCTGGCTCTCAGACAGGCTCTGATTGGTCAGCTGGGGGCAGTTCCTGGGGGTCAACCTGAGGACACAGAGGTCACCAGCAGACGTATGGAAACCAGTTAGGATGAAGGGTCGACTTCCTGCTCCACATGAAGACAAACAGACCCTCAGATGTTGACCCTGCCCCCCCGGAGCCTCACCTGTGGTGCTGCAGGTAACTGTAGAGCAGGAAGTGCAGGCCGTGCTGCAGGCAGTACGAGATGAAGAGGCCGTGCAGGTCCAGACCCAGGGGGGAGCGGTAATGAGGGAGGGGGGGAGACGCAGACATCACCCCCCCTCCCTGAGCAAGCCTCCACAGAAGCAGCTGCAGGTCACACAGCTCCTCCGGCACCAGCACCCCCCTCCTGAGGACACACACACACACACACACACACACACACACACACACACACACACACACACACACACACACACACACACACACACACACACACACACACACACACACACACACACACACACACACACACACACACAGTATTATTTCTGGATGCTTTACCAACCCTGGATCTGGTTGATGTGTTTTTCTTCATTCAACCTCTAGATAAACTGCTCCATGATTTTAACCCCGAGTTTCTAACAATATCATGAAGGTAAAACTGAATGATTGTGCATCTTCTGATACTGGACCAGGCTTTAGTCTGCACCAGTATCAGGGTCTCTGCTCCTCTCTCTGGGGGCGTCCCCCTCAAACCAAAATACAGATTTCCCCGTAAAATATAAAGTGCTGCCAGGAAACAATCTCTCTGTGGGTCAGAAAGGGTTTACTGAGTCCAGAGATATGATGATGGGGTCAGATGTCAGGTCAGACAGCAGAGACAGCTTACGGAGAGTAAATAGGGGATGGATGTCCGGGGGGTCTGCAGGGGACGAGTGGCAGGCAGCAGGCTGACACTGAGACTGAGATTTCTGATCCTTTCTTTTACTCTCCTTTTTTCTGGAGAGGAAGTAAAGGAACCGGAGCTCTGGATCTATTTGTTGTTGGAGGTGCGATACAATAAATTTAAATCGAATATTTCCACGTAACTAAGACAGAATATGGATACACATTGTCCCAGACATCCAGTCAAATATTATCTGTTTTTATCATTGAGCTTCAAACAATTGATAGGACGGCTACCCCGTGAATAACCCAAGACACACATTAATAAAGAAACATAATTTATCTCTTTATTAATTATCTTTTATTTAAATAGATAAATACAAAAATAAGTAAAACATATTTTTAAATGCAACCCTGCGTTTGATCCTCCGCTTTAGGCCTACATCATATTAGATACAGTTATACAAATTAAAAACTCAAATGTGTTAACCACCAAAAATACATTTAGGATGTCAGGCTCGTGACATTTTAATTAAGGTGTGTAATATGTTCATATCCTTCCCAGAGAGATTTAAATTGGACTGTTCCCGGTACTCTGGAAAACCCCGGCTCCAGAAACGCTCTCTCAAACTTTTTCCCTAAAAACCTTTTTTTGCTAAATGTTGTTCCAAAGATTCCAGCTGTTTTTTCTAAATGTCGACTTTTAAAAATGTCAGATTATTTTTTCTAAATTATAACTTTTTCCTTAAATTCACTATTTTTCTCACGGCGTTTCTATCTACCTGGCCAGCAGGTCCAGGATGTGCTCCCTCAGGAAGCAGCTGCAGGCCGTGCTGTCGTTCACCAGCTCCGGGGTCAGCTCGGGCCACCGAGCACCCCCCCCGGACCCCCCGCTCTGGATCCAGTCGATGACCCGCCGCCGGTCGTGGAGGGCCGTCAGGTAACGCCACAACAACGCGGAGTCACAGGAAGTCACCTCTGATGCAAAACAGGAATGTGTCAGGAGTCTCACCCCCCACAGGTGTTTCATTGTTGTAGTTAAAGCGTTACAATAGAAGCAGGGCGGAAGAATACAGATTCACATTTACTGCTAAATGTTCCTGGGACGACTTCAGGAATTCCGATATTACACAATATGATTATCAAAATGAATAGAAATAAAAACACATGAAATAAAGAAGTAATAAAAAGACATTGTATTAAATTAAATACTGAATAAAAAAGTAAAACCAAAAAGACTTAAAAAAGGTCAAACATATTGAATAATAATAATAAAAATACATTACAATTAAATAAAATATTAAATATTGAAAAATGTAAAATGCAAAATGCTGCTCATCAAACTTGAAGGAGATTCTGAACAGAAAACAGAAAGAGTAATTGAGGATCCCTGCAGGCCGTTTGAGGTTACCGGTTATATCTACCTGCTAGCTGTTCTTTAAAAAGAGAGGAAGATGGACCTTCATTAATCCCCCGAAAGAGAAATGCAGTTTTCCACTCTTTTCATACATGCACATGCAGTTGCTAAGTTACACACAGTACAGTTACATACAATACACACACACACATGCACATGCATTTTGAGAGGATCCAGAGCGAAGAGGCATTCATTAGTTTCATGAAGTAGTCTACCTGTGAGCTGTTTCATTTTTGATCAATTACAAACATTTAATACAATAGATAAAATGGAACAGATCTGTGAAGTTAAATGGAAGTAATGAGTTCCACGTTGTGAATTAGTTAGACTCTGCATGCGTGTGTGTGTCTTTAATGAATTAGGTAGATGTTTTTAGTAAACCTGTACCTGTGTGCTGCAGTCTGGACAGCAGCACGGCCGTCCTGCAGCTATGGTCCCAGTTCCTGACCCAGTCCAGCCTGAGGCTCCTCCAGAGCCCCCCTCCCTCTTCCTTTTCTTCCTCCCTCCTTAGCAGCAGCTCCTGCAGAACCTCCTCCCCAACACCCCCCTCCCTGAGCACCATCTGCACCCCCCTGAAAGGGAGGAAGAGAGGGGAGACACAGAGGCTTTACTACCATTACACACTAAACACATCTGAATGCACAAATAATAACAAAAATAATAAGAAAACAATAATAAGAAAACAACAACAACAACAATAATAATAAAACAATAATAATAATAATAATAAACAATATAAATATGATAATAATAATAAATAATAATAATAATAATAATAAAATAATAATAATAATAATATAACAATAATAAGATAATAATAATAAAATAATAATAATAATAATAATAAAATAATAATAATAATAATATAACAATAATAATAATATAAGATAATAATCATAATAATAATAATAATAATAATAATAATAAAACAATAATAATAATAATAATAATAAAACAATAATAATATGATAATAATAATAAAATAATAATAATAATAATATAACAATAATAATAATATAAGATAATAATCATAATAATAATAATAATAATAATAAAACAATAATAATAATAATAAGATAATAATAATAATAATAATAATAATAATAAAACAATAATAATAATAATAAGATAATAATAATAATAATAATAATAAAACAATAAATATAATAATAATAATAATAATAATAATAATAATAATAATAATAATAAGATAATAATAATTAAATAATAATAATACATTTTTATTTTGAAAAACATTCACGTGATTTGGGTTAGTTACCGCCTGTTGTTTGTTTGTCTTGTAACTCTGTTGTTATTTGTTGTTGTTTTAAATACTATTTCAATTATTTTAAGTACCTGTGTGATGGCGTCTCTGCAGAGCGGGCTGCAGGCAACGACCCCACCCTCTCCATCTGCTTCATGAACTCCACGCTCTGCACCTCCTCCTCGAGGAGAAACCTGCGTCCTGAGAGCTGCTCCACCTGCACAGGAAACCAATCACCCTCATTAACATCTGTGAGCCAATCAGAGGCCTCACACTCTTGTTAAACAACTGTCAACCATTCAGAGGCTTTAAACTCTCGGTAATACTTGTGAGCCAATCACAGGCCTTAAGCTCTTAGAATGAATGATTTCTTCTAAATGATCACTTTGTCCTAAAAGATCAGACTTTTTTCAATCTGTACTTTTAAAAATGTCCCTCTATCTTCTCATTATTCTAACTCCTCCTCATGGCCTAATCCTCCTCTTTTAAAGACAATCACACTTTTTGTTTCCCAAACTTTTTTTCTGCAAATTTGACTTTACGGCTATTTCTTCAAAAATCATCACTTTCTCCCTAAAAGATTTGACTTCTTTTAAAATTTCAGATTTTTTAAATGAAAAATGAACGGAAATTTTCTCAAAATTATCCCTTTTTTTTCCTAAATTTTGACTTTTAAAAATGTCCCACTTTTCTCCCCTTACTGTAACTCCTTCTTCATGTGGCACTAATCATCTTCGTTTAAAATCAGCCCTCAAACTCTCGTTTACAACTGTCAACCTGTCAGGCCTCAAACTCTCGCTCCCGTACAGAAACAGATGAACCCTGATGAATATTTAGTGAAAGGCTGTTTACTGAAAACTCACCACGAAGTCCCGCAGGTCGCAGTCGTCGGTGTAGAGGACGATACTGCGGAGCTGCTGCTGCACGCTGAAACCCTGAACGAATACAAACAAAAGTAACTTTATTAAAGTGCATGTAGCATGAAAGCAGGAATCTGATTGGCTGAGAGTCCTCACCATGTTAGTGAGCAGAGTGTGTGCAGTGTGCAGGTCTCTGTGCTGCAGACAGGTGAACACCTCCTGCAGACCCCCCCTCCTCAGAGCCGACAGACGCTGCTCCTGCAGGCCCCGCCTCCTCAGCACTGCCTGAGCCCGAGGCATCTGATTGGTCAGGATGGAGCGCCTCACTACTTCCTGCAACACACACACACACACACACACACACACACACACACACACACACACACACACATTATTAGAATAAACAGTATTTTATTCCTGAACACAGAAACGTGAGTCAGAGTTTGATGAGGAGCAGTCACCTCTGTCTGCAGCTGCTCCCACTCGTCCCCCTCCTCCACCCTCTCCTCCTCCTCCTCCTCCTCCTGCGGGGGTGCAGCATCAGCGGAGTTTGTGCTGCAGGTGTCGCCCCCTACAGGCCAGGGGAACCTCTTCATGTAGCTCCGGAGCTCCGTGACGTACCGATCCAGAACCTCCACGCAGCGCCGCACGCTCAGGTCCTCGTCTGCAGACACAACAGGTCTTTAATTTATGTGTGTGTGTGTGTGTCTGTGTGTGTGTGTGTGTGTGTGTGTGTGTGTGTGTGTGTGTGTGTGTGTGTGTGTGTGTGTGTGTGTGTGTGTGCATGCGTGCATGCGTGCGTGCGTGTCTCACGCTGTGTGTTGGTCAGCACTGAGCGGATCTGTCTGTTGATGAAGCTCAGCGTGATGTTCAGCAGCTGCTCGGAGAACTGACGACTCTGAGCCTCACTGTTCGACTCTCTGACCGCCGAGCAGAGCAGGTCCAACGCTGAGCACAGCTCCTGGAAACCTACACACACACACACACACACACACACACACACACACACACACACACACACACACACACACACACACACACACACACACACACACACACACACACACACACACACACACACACACACACACACAACTCAGCACTTCATCACTTACTCAACTGTTTTGTTATCCTGAAATAAGGACACAAGCTTTGTTCCTCCCTGCACCACTGTACTCTCTGTGAGTGTTTCTGTGAATGGGGTGTGTGTGTGCGGTGTGTGTGTGTGTGTGTGTGCACGGTGTGTGTGCGTACTGTGTGCGAGGGTCTGTGTGGGGGGTTGATCGGTCTCGGGGTTCAGGATGTTCTCTTTGCTCTTCAGGTAGAAATCCACCGTGTCCAGCTGACGGTTCTTCAGGCCGGCCTGCAGAACCACAACACAGCTTTAACATAAACTGCATCTCATAGTCTGATGTGGAAGGGGGGGAGGGGGTTTGTTGTGTCTCCCCCACCTGCAGGGAATGGATGGGGATGGAACAGCGCCCCCAGTTGTTCAGGTGACAGACTGCGTCCACCGTCGCTGCGCTGCCGAACAACATCAGCCTGCTGAGCAAGTCCTGCTGCGACACCGAGAACAAGACCTGAAACACACCGGAGTCTGGGGGGGACGGGCAGGTAACAAGGGAGAGTTGCTGAGTCATGTTTAAACCGAGTTGCTGAGTCATGCTTAAATAGAGTTGCTGACTCACCCTTCAGCAGCAGTCGGTGCTGCCGCTCTCCGCAGCGCAGCACCGGGGCCGCCTCGCCCTCCGCCTGGTGCTGCGTCACGCTCCCGGACTCCATATCCCACAATGCCACTGTAGTCTGCGTGTTGCCGCGGGAGACGAAGGTCAGCTGGGCGGAAAACTCGGTCACGATGAGCAGCAACGGAGCGGAGGACTCTGGGACGGAGAAGGAGACGGTCGCCCCGCCGAGAGGCACCCTGCTGTGGGAGGAGGAGGACGAGTGGGAGTCCTGGTGGGGGAGGGAGAAGGACCAGGGGGGGGGTGAGGAGGAGGAGGTAGAGGAGGACGAGGGAGGAGGCTTGGCTTTGTTGTACATGGAGGCCAGACGAGCCTCCCAGGAGCTAGAAGGGAGAGCAAAGAGAGGGTTAAAGGTGAACTAAAAATCTATTTCTTTGATTGGTCAACCGCTCAGAGATGTCCCGCCCCTCAGCCTATCACAAACAATGTCTTGTATAGGAGCGCGAGTGTTCCATAGTGATGTCACTATGTTCCGGAAGAAACAGTGTAGACCAATGGAAGCATTTCACACCGTTTACATAGAGCCTGTAGAGCACCGTACAGGAGAGGGAGCCCCACCAAGAGCAGAACAGAGGGGGGAGGGGGGGGGGTATCCTGATGTCTGAAATGAAGGTTGTGAGTGTGTACCGGTCGGTGCTGAAGGTGGACCCGAGGGCAGAGAGGCTGCAGCCGGAACTCCACAGGCTGTCCTGGTCCGCCGGCTGCAGGGGCCGCAGGGGGGGCCGGGAGGGGGGGGCGGCACACAGCAGGTGGTCCGGGTACAAACTGAAACACAGAGGTGTGTCATTACGCTCCATATCTCTGCAACACTCTCCCAGAGACCTGCAGGGGCTTTTAGATCCGGGCTGAACCCCCCGCTGCGTTACCTGAAGTAGTGGTCCAGGGGCACGGCGACGGCGCTGTGGTTCAGAGTGACGGCGACGGCTGTGCTCAGATCAGCCGACACCTGCAGGAGGCAGAAGGAAGAGGAGGAGGAGACGCAGGACAAGGAAGGGGAGGAGAGCAGCTCGTCTTCCGGCTGAGCAGCGGACAGGTACAGAGGGAGGTTGATGGTGGCCAGGAGCCGGCCATCACTGAGGCTACACACAGCTGGGGTCAGAGGTTAAAGAACACACTGATCTCAGGTCAGAGAGGTCACACTGCGGGTGAGAGATTCAGTAGGAGTTATCTTTATGAACACCAGGTCAGACGAGTGAGAGGATACAGATGAGTCCGGAGCAGCTGAGGCTGAACACAGCCTCTCTGCTCACACAGCGGTGCACAGCAGAGTGTGTGTGGCTGTCGGCAGAGTGTGTGTGGCTGTCGGCAGAGTGTGTGTGGCTGTTGGCAGAGTGTGTGTGGCTGTCGGCAGAGTGTGTGTGGATCCTGCAGCAGGAGATCGTCTGTGGCTGCTCGTCGGTCTGCAGCCACTGCAGCTGCAGCAGCCAATCACAGTTGAGCAGCAGGCAGCCGCGGCCCGCAGAGAACGACAACACCTGCAGCGCCTGCAGCTCACACACTCCTGCAAACACACACACACACACACACACGCACACGCACACACACACACACACACACACACACACACACACACACACACACACACATTATAGTCACACATTAAGGAGAGACATGGTTTCATTACATACAGGACCTGAACACTTCTAATTTTACTTCAGTCCACACCCCCCCCCCCCCCCCCCCCCGACTCACCGGGGTCCCTCTCTCGGAGGGTCTGCAGCAGGAGCTCTGCAGGAACCTCAGACCTGAGGCTCAGGGAGATGGGGGGGCGGTCGTCTGCTTCCAGGAGCTTCAGATCAAACTGAGAGCCCACAGCCAGCAGCCTGGACCCCCGCCCCCCCGCCTCCTCCTCCTCCTCCTCCCAGCAGAAACTAAGAGCAGTCACAGAGTCAGACCACACACACACACACACACACACACACACACACACACACACACACACACACACACACACACACACACACACAGTTATTAATTTGAGTTGACAGTACTTTCTTTTTGTAAGAGGGGCACTGTTAGTTTGACATTTCCTATTTAAAGTTTACTGACCCCCCCCCCCCAGCTGTTCTGCAGAGGTTCTGTTGTGCAGAATAATCCAGGGTTCTTGTGTATTGCTGTTTCAGAACATTTATAACAACGTATCCTGATGCACAGAGGTGGAGACATGTCCCCAGTGTCCCCAGTATAAATGAGGCTCTGAGCACCTCTCCCCCTCCCAATAAGCACAAAGTGTATTTCTGAAACAGGGACTCACTCCGCGTAGCTCCCGTCCGCCTCGGCCGGGGGAGCCTCTCTGTCCGCTGGGTCCCACACCTCCAGGCGGCCCCGGTCCCTCAGACAGCCGAGGAGCAGGGAGCCTCCGGGGGCCAGGTCAGCCTTCCGGAGCTCAGACACCCGGCCACAGTGCGGGTTCTCCGGGATCACACACACCTCTGTGGAGCTGCTCTCCGACATCCTGATTAACACACCGGAGGACCGGGCAGCGTTAGGCAGACATCCCGAGAAGGACCGTCAGAAGAGGAGATCAGAGGACAGGAAACAGTGTGGACATGTACTCCTGTCACAACAGCAGCTGGGTCACATGATCTGCTGTCAGCTGACCGGACCCTTCTTCTTCTCCTCATTCTGATGAATGGAGACTGGGAACCAGTTGGACCAGTGTCGCCGCCTGCTGTTGGACCACGGAGTCTTTAAGGCAGCCACCAGAGGCCCTGTCCCCGTTCACAGGAGAAACTGAAACGGTTCTCTTTATTTATTCTGTTGCATTTTGTTTTGAGAGATTTTTTGTATTCATTTATTTATAGTTTGTATTTTTATAAAACCTTCTGTTTTTCAGCAAATAATGAACTGAATCCTTATTTTCATCACTTTTATTTTTAGTAGTAATCTATTACAGCAGAATACTGTAGAACTACAGTTCAGAGGTATAATAACTGTTCTGCTTTGTTCTCAAATTGTTGTTGTTGTCCCCTGAGCTCCGGTCCACTCTCCAGTGCAGTAGGTGGCGCTAAGGCTCCTCTAACTGGTTTGTAGTCCGCCAGAGAGCAGAAGAAGAGAGGACCGAGCTGTCCTCGGACCGTCTCCTGTCAGCCTCTCGTTATTATGGCTCTTCTTAAACCATGGAGACCGTGTGGCGCCTTGTGTCGCTGACCGCCCCCACAGTGCGACTCTTCTCCGGACTCACGGACTACAGGAATGCCCTAAAGACTACAAAGATGGAGGAGAAAGCGTTAGAAGTGTACGGTGAGTTAAACGGGCCTAGCGCTGCTGTGTGACGTCAGAGACGTCAGTTACATGGAGGGTACCTCCCGAGGACTTCATGCACATACCATCTGATACAGACCACGGTATGGAGCGGTCAGATGGTTGTGACAGCGTGACGTCATTGAGGGCAACGTTAAACACAGGATATTCTGAGTGGAGTTTGGTGAAAGGAGTACACTGTTCTTTATTTATGAGGGAATTGAATGTTTTATCACTGAGGTGTGAGAAGTACTTGTTTACTCCAGTAGAAGAAACAATACTACAGTGTAAACATACTCACAAGTACAAGTACAGGCTGCTGCAGGTGTACTCATTGTGCAGTATGGATCATATCAGAGTACTACTCTGTATATAATTACTCATTCATGAGGGTGGGGGTTATACAAGTGACCTGCTGTACTGCTGGCTCCTTTGACCTTTAATGATTATATATATATATATATATCTCAGTATTTCAAATACCTGCAAAGTAGCTAGTGACTCATTCTGTAAAATGAGTGTCATGGAATAAAAAGCAGAGGTAGAAGTACTCTGATCCTGTAGTAGAAGTAGAAGTACTCTGATCCTGTAGGAAAAGGAAAAGTACTCTGATCCTGTAGTAGAAGTAGAAGTAGAAGTACTCTGATCCTGTAGGAAAAGCAGAAGTACTCTGATCCTGTAGTAGAAGTAGAAGTAGAAGTACTCTGATCCTGTAGGAAAGGAAAAGTACTCTGATCCTGTAGTAGAAGTAGAAGTACATGAAAGCTGATTCCCAAACGGACGTGGGTCAGCTTGCAGTGGAATGAATACTAGGATCAGAAACAGAACTTCAGTGAATGGTTTCTGGCTGTGGGTGGATACCAGTGAGCAGAACCTTTGGACCACAGAGTCTATAATTGCCGCTCTTCCTCAGATGTGATCCGCTCGATCCGGGACCCGGAGAAGCCCAACACCCTGGAGGAGCTGGACGTGGTGACGGAGAGCTGTGTGGAGGTGCGGGAGCTGGGGGAGGAGGAGTACCTCATCATCATCAAGTTCTCCCCCACCGTCCCTCACTGCTCCCTGGCCACGCTCATCGGTGAGTCCCACTGCAGAGACACAACCAGAACAAAAGTCCAGTGGGTTGAGCTTCATACTGGGACAGAATTTAAATTCATATTGTCTGATTGTTTATTATTGTTGTTGTTATTACTGATATATTGATTCATGTATTTGTTAATTATTAGTTATTTACAAAGTGTTTTATTATTATTTAAAATCTATATATTTTTATGTGTTATTCTAAGTATTTGTGTTTAATTAGATATGTTTATTTATTGATATATTTATTAATATTTGTATTTTTTATGTTGTTTTTATTATAATGATTGTATTTTATGTATGTTTAGGTAGTTAACCCTGTTCTGTCTGCAGGTCTGTGTCTACAGGTGAAGCTGCAGAGATGTTTACCTTTCAAACACAAGGTGAGAACCATGTAATTACCACACCTTTGTGGTGGGGGAGATTTTAGCCTCTGCAGACCATTGACTAAAACCTACAGAACTACGGGACAGGGAGCAGGGCCTTTCTGTAGAAACACACAGCCCCTCTGCCCGGCGTCTTGACATTTTGTTGTTCTGAGCTCTTCCAGCTGGTTCTTCATTCACTGACGATCTGTGTCCTCTGAGCTGCACGTGTCCCCGTGATAACCCCCCCATCCCGTTCAGAGCTCCTTCCTTCACTCTTTTTTTAGACTTTGTATTCATTTAATTTCCTGAATGACTTTCACCCTTTGCTTTTCCTTTCTCCCCTCAGCTGGAGATCTACATCTCAGAGGGAACGCACTCCACTGAGGAGGATAGTGAGTCCTTATTACTCTTTAATTAAAACACAGAAGGTTCTCTTTGGTTCCAGAACCTCCCGCTGAGCTTCAGATGTTCTGGAAGTCTACTTTTTAATAAAAACTCAAGCAGCGTTTCCTTTATATGTTCTCCTTCCTTCGTTTCAGAGGGACACCTAGTTCTGTTTGTGCACGCTTCAATTGTGTGTGTGTGTGTGTGTGTGTGTGTGTGTGTGTGTGTGTGTGTCTCCAGTTAACAAACAGATCAACGATAAGGAGCGAGTGGCCGCAGCCATGGAAAACCCCAACCTGAGGGAAATCGTGGAGCAGTGTGTGACCGAGCCAGACGACTGAGAGAGAGAGAGTGTGTGTGTGTGTGTGTGTGTGTGTGTGTGTGTGTGTGTGTGTGTGTGTGTGTCCACGGTTCCTGAAGACAGTATCCAGAGGGTTCCTGAGTGTCTGCACAATGCTCCACGTGTCGACGTGAACACTGAGAATACAGTCCTGATGGAAGCTTGAGTAGAGCCACAGGTGTGTGTGTGTGTGTGTGTGTGTGTGTGTGTGTGTGTGTGTGTGTGTGTGTGTGTGTGTGTGTGTGTGTGTGTGTGTGTGTGTGTGTGTGTGTGTGTGTGTGTGTGTGTGTGCGCGCGCGTGCGTGGACTTTCCCATCATGCACTGCTGCGCTCAGGTGAAGTGGACCAGCGTCTTCATGTGAATTATATCTTGAAGTGATTCTTTTCAGAGCCGATGTGATTATTGACAATCTAAAATGAAAGTCTACGTTAACGAGGCGCTGCGTCTGAGTGGTGAATGATCTGCAGAATACAGACATCATTATGGTGTATATATATATTATATTCTCTCCTGTTTATTACCAGCGCTCCCAGTTGATGAAGTGTGTTTAAGGTGTTTGAACGGCCTCCTGTTATCTCTCTTTGTTGCTGTTTGAACGACTCGTCTCATTTTCTCCCAGATATTATGTTTCCCCCTGACGCAGCGTCCTCGTGTGTCCCGATCAATAAAGTTTTATCTCCTGACGAAGACGGAAACAATACAGAGAGAAAAACTCTGGGTTTACCGAGTTTAAAGATGTATATTCCTGGAAATAAAGAGGAATATTCTCAGAATTTAGTTTTAAATTTAAGAAATAAAAAAGAAAAACGTTTTTTTCTCGTAAACTTAAGATTTTGGAAATGCTGACTTTTTTTCGGTAAACTTGATCCTTCTTAATCTTTTAATTGTTACTGAAATGTACGACTTTGATCTGGAAGATGTTTAACACATTTATAATTTCAGATAAAATGTTCTTACTCTGACATTTTGTAATCTCATAAAATTATCCCGTTTTGTTCTTTTGTGATTTTCTTTGCTTAATTTCAGAGAATTGTCCAATTTATAATTTGAACGTTAATTAAAAAATGTTTTTCTGAATTAATGACTTCAGTCTCGACCTTTTATTTAATAAATGTGGGAGTTCATAATCTCATGGTGGTGGAATGGTTGGTATGTTTCTGACAGCTGACACTAAACTGAGAGTCCTGCTCAAACAGCTCACACACACGCTTCATATCAGGATTAACACCTACCTGAGGAGTGATGGACAGCTGTGTGTGTGACGGCAGCAGTGATTGACAGCTGTGTGTGTGATCTGAGTAAATGTAAAGCTGTGCTCAGGTGTTGTAATGCTGCTCCTCCACCTGCAGGGGGCGCTGTTGAGTTAATAAACGATCCCGACAGGCGTGAGGCTGTAAATAAATACCAATAAATACCAATAATTTCCACACACTGACCCTGTCCTGTGTGTGTGTGTGTGTGTGTGTGTGTGTGTGTGTGTGTGTGTGTGTGTGTGTGTGTGTGTGTGTGTGTGTGTCTGGAAACCAGAGAGAGCTTGTGTATGCACATTTGCAAAGTGATAGTACAAGAGCAGCAAAATGTGTGTGTGTGTGTGTGTGTGTGTGTGTGTGTGTGTGTGTGTGTGTGTGTGTGTGTGTGTGTGTGTGTGTGTGTGTGTGTGTGTGTGTGTGCAGCATCCACACTGTTGCAAACACCAAGACAGAGAATTAATTTGGCTGGCAGAGCAGAGGGAAATATAAGAAAATGTGAGGAAAGGAAATGTGGTGTTTTCTTTTTGTTTGCCCCCCCCCCAGGCAGAATGCACCGCAGCAGTGATGCATGACGCTGGTTTAAAGGGGCAACATGAACAGAGGCAGATGGCAGGTGTCCAGGTTCCAGACAGACACTGAGGCTCTGGCTCGGGCTCACAGAGTGGCGGGTCAGGGTTTATCTCAGCCCCCCAGGAAGGGACCGCTCTTAGCAGATGACTAAACGCCAGTGAGCAGGAGGGACATCCTCCCGCTCTGCTCCTCTGCCGATAAAGCGGCCTCCAGAGAGGGATTCACTCACACACAGAAACACACACTCTCAGGACAGTGTCTGACTAAAGTCATGTCTGTAGGAGGGCCTCCTCTGAGTCCTTCACTGTGTCCCTGACAGGCGGCGAAGGCCTCCTCAACGGGGGAAGTCAGGAACCTGGACCTCGAACTTACTTTAGATCCATCTACATCCACGTGTTTGTCCTGTGTTCCTACAGGTCCTACATTAAAGGACAGCCTAGTCACCAGTCCCTCTGACAGCCGTCTCAGAGACACGTTTCAGCACCAGCTCCTCTCTGACACACTTTCTCTTTCCTCTTAATTCTCACTGTTTGCACATTTCCAGGGTCCGGACCTCTTCTAGTTAACATCATTTGAACCGATCTTGAATATGATACACCATCGCAAACCACTTTCTACTGAACAGAGCTCGAGCGTTTGGATCGAGCCCAGCGGAACTGCGCTGTCCACCAGATGCTAACGGCTAACATTAAGTAGCTCTCCTGTCGGTTTCCACACAGATTTGTTGTTCAGGGCCGTTTATTATCAATGATTGGCGATAGAAAGCATATTATCGGTCTCCCTTTTGCATGTTTTTTTTTTTTTACCAGTTATTGGTTTTTAACAATCAACTGAAAACCAACCGGGGAATCCCTCGCACTCGCAGAGGTGGTTCCGCTAACCCCGGGCTCCCAGGTGAAGAGTTTATCGCCGGCCACTAGAGGGCAGTGTCACTGCTGTCGCTGCCCGGTTATGCCGTGCTCTGACCCGGTAGTGCCGAGCGGCCATTTTAGTTCAAACATTGTTCATTCACTCCGCCTCGAGTTGAGATGTTCGTCCACTCATTCATGTAAGACTGTTTCCACTATTATATTATACTATATATAGATTATACTGTTATACTACTATACTCTGTTTCGTGGTATATATTTGTGTTGATTGAATTGCATGGATGTAATACTGTGTCAGCTTATCTTGCTGCATTACTCTGTTTCAGGGTGTCGTCATCCTTGTCAATAAACTACAGAAACTGACACTGAGGAGTGTGTTTCTTCACCAGGCTCTCGGGCAATTGTGGCGTGGAATCTCTTTCCCTTTAAATCACATGCATGTTTTTTTCTGATAAATACGATTTGATTAAATTGAAATGTCAAAAGACTGATCTTGTGTTTTTCTACACTTCCCCTTCAAACTGTAAGTGAGTTTTAACAGGAGTTCATGTTTCAAAGTTTGCATTTTTCTCCCAGAATGAAAACTTTTCTCACTGTGAATAAAACCTCAAACAGCATCAGAAGCCCGGAAGTCTCCACTGAAGCATAGCATAAAAAAGGGTTTGGATTAGAAGCTGAATCAAGAAACACAAAGTAATTAAGAACTTTCTGCAAATCAGAAACCAGTAAATGATTGGTTGTTCAGCAGTCTGTAAAATCCACTGTTATTGGATTTGTGTGGAGTGTCACTGTGGGAGAGCGGAGAATGTCCTCAAATATTTGATCAAAGGCGAGTTTCCGGTGAAGCATCTTTTATTCATGCAGAGCAGCTTTGATATTTGAGCGCAGCCACATGAAATACTGTAGATTTGGAACCTGCTGCGCATTTCTCTGGGTGCTCAACCTCTTTCATCCCGTCAGTAAAACACAGATATGAAAGATATAAAATGTTAACGTGTTCTTTAACGAGCAGAAATCTGTAAGGCTTACAATCATTTCAGCAGAAACTGAGTTCATTGAAATGATTTCATCAGGTGAGAGACTTCAGGACCTCAGGGTTTTGAACCGTGGTTAAAAAGAACAAGAGGACGTTTCATCTCTGATCAAAATGACTCCCGAGCTTCAGCCGCGAGAGCATAATTCTGAGTCCGTCTCTGAGGATGTGCAGCCCAATAAAGCTCTACTGGAAAAACTGAACAAGAGAGGCAAAGTGTTCAAACCACAAACTGAGGACAAAACGTTGATTCCTGCCACAACAGATTGGAGCAGGAATGAGTCCTAAAACCTGGAAATGAGTCAGCATTTTAGTTTTGATTTTAGTAATGTTGAAGGAACTACAGCACGGTCACATGACTTCACTTGTTAGAAACCACCTTCATAGTTTAGGACTCATTGCACCCCTCCATGAACCCTAAATGTAACTTTTACTAACAAACAAGCCCCTTAAATACCCAGAATGCAGCGCAACAACAAATCATGTTTGGGGAATGTCAGAGTTAATCAGTCTGCCGGTTGATTGCTCTGATTAATGAATGATTATTTGATTACTCCATGCTGTTCATTTCTTTAAGGAAAAATATACCAGCTATATTAATTCCAGAAGAAGTAGAAGAGGAAGGAGAAGAAGAAGTAGAAGAGGAAGGAGAAGAAGAAGGAGAAGGAGAAGAAGAAGAAGAAGAAGGAGAAGGAGAAGAAGAAGGAGAAGGGGAAGGAGAAGAAGAAGGAGAAGGAGAAGAAGAAGAAGAAGAAGGAGAAGGAGAAGAAGAAGGAGAAGGGGAAGAAGAAGGAGAAGGAGAAGAAGAAGGAGAAGAAGAAGAAAACGTTTATTCTACATATTTTGAAACAACGATTCTAAAGCCTGTGCCTCTGTGACCACTGGTTAGGAAAGGGCAGGCGCTAGTCTGTTAGCATGCTAATTTTCAGTACAGATTTCTGCAACCCAGCACATAGACGTCAACAGTAACCTGCGTTAAAGTGCTGAACGGGAGCTGCTTCATCTCATCAGTCAGGGTTCACTGGAGAGAAGGCACTGCTGGCGTCTGGAGGACTGGTTGAAGCCGCTGTGTGCCAAGAGGACACCAAAAGCCCGGAGCAGAGAGTTGAGAGAACATTGAACTGCCAGCTCTTCAGCTCTGCATCAGAGACAGCTGAAGGCCAGAGAGAGGAGTTTACAGTCTGTGTTTCAGCAGGAGCAGCGTTTCAAACGTTCACATTCAACCAGAAATATATCTCTCCCACTCTGAGCAACTCTCCCTGGAACTGGGGCTTCAGGATGTCGGGTGCCGTTACTGTAAATATATGCACTGCTGCCTTCAGACGTCTAAATGAACTGAAGGAGAGACTTTTCATTTAGTTTAGAGCAGCTCAGACGACAGACATACTACTGGTTATAATAACTGAATCAGCTTCATCCCTACGTCTCTGATGCATTGAATATCTTTTGATATTTCACTCTAACAGACGCCTTTGTTCCTGGAATACTGAAACCCGGCAGCGTCACCTGCTGTGGAACATGAAGACATCTCACGCTGCACGGAAAGGGTTGTGAGTTTTGGTGAGAAATATTGTGCTGCCGGGTGTTTCTGTTATCTGCGGCGGTGAAGAAGAAAGAGAGGCAGTTATTACATCTTCTTTCCTTCTGGTACGTTCTGTACAGCGCTGATCATCAGTGTGATTGTCTCCCTCAGCAGGCAGCCGTCTGCATGGTGATTACACCGTGATTACAGCAGAGAGAGAGGAGCTTTCAGGGCCTTAATTTACAAGTTTTACATTTGCTGCAAACAGAGGTGGGGAGGTACTGCTACTTAACTTGAGTATTTCAATGTTCTGCTACTGTGTACTTTTACTCCTCTCCAGTTCAGAGGTAAATGGTGTTCCTACTCTACATGCATTTAACACCTTTAGTTACTTTACAGATTAGGATTAATGATGGTAAATATAATCACCCTTCAATCAGACTTTAGTCCACCTGGAGTAAATTCAGCAGCTACCCTGCAGTATACAAAGCATTCAAACTAGCTGCACCTTTACCACTACAACACCGTTGAATTTAAAAAGGAGGTTGCTCAGAAGTGCCTAAATGAGACGACTAAATGTCATCACGCCCAACGTTAGCCTCCTTTAGCTTAGCGGTGGTGACGTGAAGTCATGTGACCGTGCTGTACTTCCTTTATAGCCCAACATTAGCCTCCTTCCTTTAGCTTAGCGGTGGTGACGTGAAGTCATGTGACCGTGCTGTAGTTCCTTTCTAGCCCAACGTTAGCCGCCAAGTATTGATATCTGCAAAACTCTGCAACCCAGAATAATGTAGGTCCTTGAATAGCACCACAGACAGGCTTTTAAATTCCGGGGTGAACTGTGCCGTCCCCGGTACGACTCGAGCCCCCTGATGGACCACAGACCTCATCAGGATGCTCTTTTGACCTCTCCTCATCATTGACTGGACCCAGAAGCTACAGTCCTTAAGCCGTGGACGTTTAGCTTTCAGGGAGACGCTGCTGGGCCCAGAGAAGACGATGACGGGGCGGCAGAGAGCTGCACCAGTGGATCCTGATCGAGGACAGAGAGCAGGGCTCTGGATGTTGGAAGTGAGAGACTTTTTCATCTTGTGGGGGAGAAATTATTCATTCTTTTTATTTTATCGTTGCTCTCTGTTCCTGTGCCAAAGACTCTGCAGAAGGAGCTGAATCAATGCAGCCTCTTTAGTTGCTGCTGAGAGCAGAGCGCAGATTCATTCCTCTCTAATGCATCTGCACTCTGCTGGTCGATATTACAATCCGACCGATCGAATGGCCGCGCCATCAAAGACCTTTAATAAGACATTGATCCAGATCTGAACCTCCAGCTCTTCATTTCATCTGCATGGTCATCTGGATGCATGTCATTTTTTAATGTACTTTTTATTAGGGCCAACAAAGTCAGAGAGGAGGAGCTGTGGAAACTGGTGGGATTAATGTTCTTATTCTGAGTATGTTTAGCTCTTGGACACATTTGAATGCTGGCTGTATTTGAAATCCAATCCATGTCCTCAGAGCGGTTCATAAAACTGAGATAGAGCTGTGTGCATCGGCAGGACAGAGAGAGTACATGATGTATACAAGATTTTACAGAATGAAAGCAAGAGAACAGGATAGGGACCCAGGACGGAGCCCTGTGGTGCAGAACAGCTGGTACAAGATCTGAGTACTTCTACTTTTACTCAAGTACAAGATCTGAGTACTTCTACTTTACTCAAGTACAAGATCTGAGTACTTCTACTTTACTCAAGTACAAGATCTGAGTACTTCTACTTTACTCAAGTACAAGATCTGAGTACTTCTACTTTACTCAAGTACAAGACCTGAGTACTTCTACTTTACTCAAGTACAAGATCTGAGTACTTCTACTTTACTCAAGTACAAGATCTGAGTACTTCTACTTTACTCAAGTACAAGATCTGAGTACTTCTACTTTACCCAAGAACAAGATCTGAGTACTTCTACTTTACTCAAGTACAAGACCTGAGTACTTCTACTTTACTCAAGTACACGATCTGAGTACTTCTACTTTACTCAAGTACAAGATCTGAGTACTTCTACTTTACCCAAGTACAAGATCTGAGTACTTCTACTTTACTCAAGTACAAGACCTGAGTACTTCTACTTTACTCAAGTACAAGATCTGAGTACTTCTACTTTACTCAAGTACAAGATCTGAGTACTTCTACTTTACTCAAGTACAAGACCTGAGTACTTCTACTTTACTCAAGTACAAGATCTGAGTACTTCTACTTTACTCAAGTACAAGATCTGAGTACTTCTACTTTACTCAAGTACAAGACCTGAGTACTTCTACTTTACTCAAGTACAAGATCTGAGTACTTCTACTTTACTCAAGTACAAGACCTGAGTACTTCTACTTTACTCAAGTACAAGATCTGAGTACTTCTACTTTACTCAAGTACAAGACCTGAGTACTTCTACTTTACTCAAGAACAAGACCTGAGTACTTCTACTTTACTCAAGTACAAGATCTGAGTACTTCTACTTTACTCAAGAACAAGATCTGAGTACTTCTACTTTACTCAAGTACAAGATCTGAGTACTTCTACTTTACTCAAGTACAAGATCTGAGTACTTCTACTTTACTCAAGTACAAGATCTGAGTACTTCTACTTTACTCAAGTACAAGATCTGAGTACTTCTACTTTACTCAAGTACAAGATCTGAGTACTTCTACTTTACTCAAGAACAAGATCTGAGTACTTCTACTTTACTCAAGTACAAGATCTGAGTACTTCTACTTTACTCAAGAACAAGATCTGAGTACTTCTACTTTACTCAAGTACAAGATCTGAGTACTTCTACTTTACTCAAGTACAAGATCTGAGTACTTCTACTTTACTCAAGTACAAGACCTGAGTACTTCTACTTTACTCAAGTACAAGATCTGAGTACTTCTACTTTACTCAAGTACAAGATCTGAGTACTTCTACTTTACTCAAGTACAAGATCTGAGTACTTCTACTTTACTCAAGTACAAGACCTGAGTACTTCTACTTTGCTCAAGTACAAGACCTGAGTACTTCTACTTTACTCAAGTACAATATCTGAGTACTTCTACTTTACTCAAGTACAAGACCTGAGTACTTCTACTTTTACTGAAGTACAGATCTGAATACTTCTACTTTACTCAAGAACAAGACCTGAGTACTTCTACTTTACTCAAGTACAAGACCTGAGTACTTCTACTTTACTCAAGTACAAGACCTGAGTACTTCTACTTTTACTGAAGTACAAGATCTGAGTACTTCTACTTTACTCAAGTACAAGACCTGAGTACTTCTACTTTACTCAAGTACAAGACCTGAGTACTTCTACTTTACTGAAGTACAAGACCTGAGTACTTCTACTTTACTGAAGTACAAGATCTGAGTACTTCTACTTTACTCAAGTACAAGACCTGAGTACTTCTACTTTACTCAAGTACAAGACCTGAGTACTTCTACTTTACTCAAGTACAAGACCTGAGTACTTCTACTTTACTGAAGTACAAGATCTGAGTACTTCTACTTTACTCAAGTACAAGACCTAAGTACTTCTACTTTACTCAAGTACAAGATCTGAGTACTTCTACTTTTACTGAAGTACAGATCTGAGTACCTCTCCCCCCCTCGGTTAAAGCGTACTTGCTATTGCTGAGCATAGTCCGCTAGCTTTATAATCCTGTACTGAGTCGATGCTAAGCTTTGGTTGAGCTGTGATAAAGGTATAACGTGTTTTCCGGGGAGAAACTAATTACTTCAGATTATTAATAGCTGTTAATGATCTCAGATCATCAACATTGTAAAGGCTGCTGCTGATGGAGCAGAAGAACGGAGACACAAGTCTTCGAACAGGAAGTGGGGAAAGGTTTATATAAGGTGAACTCAACGCCATGTCCAGGTGAGGAAGAATCAGGGGGGGACAGTTGAGTCGATAGAGAGGAGCAAGTCCTTTTACACTTTTAACAAGGCAGACTCTCGGATGTTCTTTAGGTGTAGGGAGTCATTCACTGAGGATAACCTTTCAGTAACCTTTGAAAGGAATGAGAGTTTAGAACTTGCTCTGTAGTTATGGGGTCTTTCTTCACGAGGTGAGGTCTGAAACGGTGGCCAGAGAGCTTCTGATAATTGAAAGGTTGCTGAGTCGCAAATGTCAGGAGGGCAGTGGGGACGCTGTTGAAGCAGCAGGATGTACGGTTGATGGTGGAAACACATATGTGTTCCTTTATAGCCCAACATTAGCCTCCTTTAGCTTAGCGGTGGTGACGTGAAGTCATGTGACCGTGCTGTAGTTCCTTTATAGCCCAACATTAGCCTCCTTTAGCTTAGCAGTGGTGACGTGAAGTCATGTGACCGTGCTGTAGTTCCTTTATAGCTCATAAAGAGGTTTTGATACGTGAAGATTCTCCTGCTGACAAATCCCATTGGGAGATGCTGCCTTCAGGGTCCAACACAGAAATACGACATCACTTCACTGCTCTTTAGAAACAAAATCCACAAATACGATGCAGCCTTTAACCAGCAGACTCTTTAGCTCATCGTTCTTTGGACCTTGTTTTCCTCTCGGGTTCCTGATTTATGTTTTGAAGTACAGAAGGGTTAGGGTTAAGTGTGTATTGTTGCTCCACAGGGATCGTCTTCAGGGTTAATGCAGGGCTAGAAAATTTGTGCAGATAAGGATGAGGGCTGCCATTCCAACTCTCGTCCAATCAATAACTCCAGAGCGTTGAGACATCCAAAGTCAATATGCTTTGAAAAAGAAGATCATGATGATATTATTTCATGTTTTATCAAACCAAAAGTTCTGCTCCAATCCATATGGGATGCCGTAAAGCCGTAAGAAAACACAGCCTTCAGTACCCTGTGAAATGCACTTCGTTTAACTAACCTCGACCGATGCTTTAATGTTGGAGGAGAACATTTGGTTCAGTACTAACTGTAATGTACAAGAAGCTGAAAAGTGTCTGTGTTTGCAAAAAAAGAAAATCCAGAGCTTTTGAAACCATGCATGACTTCAGAGGTTTCAGTGAAAATAAATCCATGGAAATTAAACACAGAGTCCAATCATGTTCAGGCTGATGAACAGAGCACCATTCAAAACATGGAGTTCACTGCAGCAGCCCCACATACAGGAGGCCCTTCATCTATGTTGGTAGAAGTAGAAACGCTTACAGAGCCTCCAGAAACCAGATTTACAAAAGCCTTTTAAAGGTACCAACAAAGGACATGTATTTTTCTACATGCAGCTATGATGTAGGTGTTAAGAGTAGGTCAGGAGGATACTGAATATGTATGGTGGCAGTGGACTGTGTGTTGAAGTGATTTAAGGTTGGTTGTTGTTTCCCTCTCATGTACTGTGCACTATAGGTTTTGGTGCATGTAAATGGTCTGCAAAGGATGAAATCCCTGTGTTCCCTGCAGAGGGAGCTCTGAGGGAGGAGAGGGACTCTTTCAAATTAAGAGGATGTGATCCAGTTTGTTAAATAGGGATATAGATCATCCTCTTTAAACGGCAGGATTTAGAGAAGACAGAGAGGAGATTAACTGGAACTGTTGACCTGCTCCTCACCTGCTCCTCACCGGCTCCTCACCTGCTCCTCACCTGCTCCTCACCGGCTCCTCACCTGCTCCTCACCGGCTCCTCACCTGCTCCTCACCAGCTCCTCACCTGCTCCTCACCAGCTCCTCACCTGCTCCTCACCTGCTCCTCACCGGCTCCTCACCTGCTCCTCACCTGCTCCCCACCGGCTCCTCACCTGCTCCTCAACTGCTCCTCCTACAAAAGCTGACCTTTAAACTGCAGCCCTGTGTTTTCACGCTTCAGTCACTTCGGCACCCTCTAGTTGTGTTTCTGCGTCTGGCCCCCGGGGCCCCTGAAGGCGATGCGTTATCAGCGCTGTTAAGCTGTTTCCCCCGAAGACGAGATAAAGTTCAGCGCGCGACCAGACCTCCCCTTCACACACCTCCCAGCTGCAGGAGTACTGTCGATTATTAGCTGTGTTCCTGCAGTGAGGACTGGCGTATGCTCGGGTCACATCCTACAGAACACAGCATGCACATTGTGTGTGGAATATATAAGTATATATTGCTCAGTGTTCAGATCAACAGTGGAGATCAACTCAGACATGCGTGTTCTGATTAAAGTGGAAAATTAAATAATTTGCTTTGAAATTTAAAAGTTTTTAAATTAAAACTTGAGAATGAGTTTTACTAATCATGATTAAAGAAAGGGAAATGTAATTTCACTACGAGGCTCACTGTCAGGACTCCACGGACTCAGCTGTAGTAATATGAATACTGTTTCAGAACAATATTGATGAACATGCATCTGAAATACTCCCAGAAGTAAACCCAGAGGGGCCCGTTTCTCTGTGTTGAAGACTTAATAATACCACTTCTGAAATGAGCTGGATATATTTACATGCATTAACTGGAAATCCAATAACCCATCCGCAATGAGACAGAGGCCACAGCGAGTTAGTGGTAGTAAACGTCCCCGCTGTGGGACTAGGATTTCTGATTTACTCCAACATCCCAAAATCCAAAGGAAAAATCCCATTCCTTCCCATGCCACCTTCAGGGTCGGACTACAAAAAAACGACATCCCTGCACCGTGTGTAATATCTAATATTCATTGTGCTGTTCTGCAGACTACAGGAAAGCTGGGTCGGTACAGATCCCAGCAAAGATCATTTTCATATGTTTTCCAGACAACAATCAGTGAAATTAGGAGAAGAACCTCCATCTGGTTCAGCGCTTGATTAGCCTGAAATTAGTTTTTAATCCGACCATCTTTGATTAAAAGAGCAAATGATCTTTTCGGACGTTGCGTCACACGACTCTCTTTCTTGTTTTATGGAACCAATCATGTGCCAGTCAGCATGCAAACGGTAAAATGAGCTGCCTCCAACCCGTCAGTCTGAGTCTCCCGACAGCAGCTTACTGGACTCCACACAGACCTGAGTAATTATAGAGCCGCTCGTCTTCTCTGCTTCTGACTGATGCTTCCTTTGTTCTCAACCAACAAAGACCACATTTCGTTTCTGCTCCCTTCTCTTTTAGTTTGAGCTTTGTTTGTTCCCATGAAACTTGTGGGGTGATATTATAATTCAGATTCATACTCCTATCGTATGTCTTAGTTTTTCTGGTCTGCGTCTTTATCAGAGATCTTTCTTCTTTTTTAGATTTTCAGTAAAAGTCCGAGTTTTGAAAGAAAATGCAGAATATTGAGATTTCTAGAAAAAATTGAACTTTAAGAACCAAGTCAAAATGAATTTTGATTCGAAAGTCAGGATGTTCAGGAAAAACTTTACATTGTTTTCAAAATGTTTTTGAATTTTGAGATCTTCTGAAAAACGTAGAAATTTCAGAACAAAATCCGAATGCTGACATTCCTGGAAAAAGAAATCCTTCTGAGATTTTGAGAAAAAAGTCAGAATTCTGAGAAAAAAGCAGCATCCATCAGAGTCCATCCTCTACCTTTCTAAATAAAGCTAGCTAACGTTTGTATCTACCTACCTAGTTAGGTAAATGAGGTACTGTAACCCCATTCTTGCTTGTGATAAACTGGAAAAACTACATTTGAACCAGAAAGTATGAACAAGGGGCGGGGCTACATCAGGTGATTAAACTAAACAACATAACTAAACATCAAACATAACCCTAACAACATGCCGTGAGTAAACAGTGATGTCACGATTACCAGGTCAACATTTAAAGAGTTGAATACTTTACACCTGCAGAGCTGCTGACCTGCAGAGTTTACTGCTCATCATCTCAGAGAGAACTGGAAGGCCTTCATCAACAAGCAGGGTGAGCTTTGGAAAGGTTTCTGTTTTTGTCTGCAGGATAACAGGATACTGCTGGAGCCATTTTCACTGAAAACAATCCAAGGGAATTCTGGGAAGCTGTTCAATCTTCCTCTGCTCGTGGTAATGCTGATGAGTTGGCTCTTCTGTATCACCACAGACTCTGGGAAGTATCTTCCTTTGCAGAACATTTGTAATCAACATTTGTGGTTCACTGCTCAATTAAACACCACCGTTTGGGGTACAGACCAAAACGGACTGATTGAACTCTGCGTTTCTCTTCACTTTCTGTTAACAAAGCCCTGAAGACACTAAACACCTGCTCAGCACTGATGGGTTCCCCAACACGTGGTTCACCAGCAGCCTGGTGTTTATAGGTTCCATGAAAGAAGTAACAATGAAGGGATGAAGGGATGAAGAGGTGAAGGGAGTTAGGGATGTAGGGATGAAGGGATGAAGGGATGTAGGGATGAAGGGATGAAGGAATGTTGCGATACAGGGATACAGGGATGAAGGGATGTAGGGATGTAAGGATGTAGGGATGAAGGGATACAGGGATGAAGGGATGTAGGGATGTAAGGATGTAGGGATGTAGGGATGAAGGGATACAGGGATGAAGGGATGAAGGAATGTTGCGATACAGGGATACAGGGATGAAGGGATGTAAGGATGTAGGGATGTAGGGATGAAGGGATACAGGGATGAAGGGATGTAGGGATGTAAGGATGTAGGGATGAAGGGATGATGGGATGAAGGGATGTAGGGATGAAGGGATGAAGAGGTGAAGGGAGTTAGGGATGTAGGGATGAAGGGATGTAGGGATGAAGGGATGAAGGAATGTTGCGATACAGGGATACAGGGATGAAGGGATGTAGGGATGTAAGGATGTAGGGATGAAGGGATGTTGGGATGAAGGGATGAGGGGATAAAGGGATGATGGGATGAAGGGATGAAGGGATGATGGGATGAAGGGATGTAGGGATGAAGGGATGTTGGGATGAAGGGATGTAGGCATGAAGGGATGAGGGGATGAAGGGATAAAGGGATGATGGGATGAAGGGATGTTGGGATAAAGGGATTCACCAGCAGCCTGGTGTTTATAGGTTCCATGAAAGAAGTAACAATGAAGGGATGAAGGGATGAAGAGGTGAAGGGAGTTAGGGATGTAGGGATGAAGGGATGAAGGGATGAAGGGATGAAGGAATGTTGCGATACAGGGATGAAGGGATGTAGGGATGTAAGGATGTAGGGATGAAGGGATACAGGGATGAAGGGATGTAGGGATGTAAGGATGTAGGGATGAAGGGATACAGGGATGAAGGGATGAAGGAATGTTGTGATACAGGGATACAGGGATGAAGGGATGTAGGGATGTAAGGATGTAGGGATGAAGGGATAAAGGGATGAAGGGATGTAGGGATGAAGGGATGAAGAGGTGAAGGGAGTTAGGGATGTAGGGATGAAGGGATGAAGGGATGAAGGAATGTTGCGATACAGGGATACAGGGATGTAGGGATGAAGGGATGTAGGGATGAAGGGATGAAGGAATGTTGCGATACAGGGATACAGGGATGAAGGGATGTAGGGATGTAGGGATGAAGGGATGTTGGGATGAAGGGATGAGGGGATGAAGGGATAAAGGGATGATGGGATGAAGGGATGAAGGGATGATGGGATGAAGGGATGTAGGGATGAAGGGATGTTGGGATGAAGGGATGTAGGCATGAAGGGATGAGGGGATGAAGGGATAAAGGGATGATGGGATGAAGGGATGTTGGGATAAAGGGATGAGGGGATGAAGGGATAAAGGGATGAAGGGATGATGGGATGAAGGAATGTTGCGATACAGGGATACAGGGATGAAGGGATGTAGGGATGAAGGGATGTTGGGATGAAGGGATGAGGGGATGAAGGGATGAAGGGATGAAGGGATGATGGGATGAGGGGATGAAGGAATGTTGCGATACAGGGATACAGGGATGAAGGGATGTAGGGATGAAGGGATGTTGGGATGAAGGGATGAGGGGATGAAGGGATGAAGGGATGAAGGGATGTTGGGATGAAGGGATGAGGGGATGAAGGGATGAAGGGATAAAGGGATGAAGGGATGAGGGGATGAAGGAATGTTGCGATACAGGGATACAGGGATGAAGGGATGTAGGGATGAAGGGATGTTGGGATGAAGGGATGAGGGGATGAAGGGATGAAGGGATGAAGGGATGATGGGATGAAGGGATGAGGGGATGAAGGGATGATGGGATGAAGGGATGATGGGATGTAGGGATGAAGGGATGTTGGGATGAAGGGATGAGGGGATGAAGGGATAAAGGGATGAAGGGATGATGGGATGAAGGGATGATGGGATGAAGGGATGATGGGATGAGGGGATGATGGGATGAAGGGATGAGGGAAAAGGAGGGACATTAAATTGCAGCTGACTCGCTCGGTTTGGGGAGGCGTTGGGTTTAATCACCTGTGTGACATTTCTAAAAGAGTATCCGTGCACAAAGAGAAGACCCCGCTCTGTTATCTCCCTCAGCGGATGGTTCTCTGTTTCTCTGTTAAAGTGAAAATGATTTGCATGCAGCTTTGTGTGAAACTCCAGTGCAGATCTTGACATTTGCACCCTGCTGGGAGATGATTGAGATGGTTTTTTTGTGCAGACTTTTATTAACATGCTGCTTCTTATCTGCAGAAAGCCTTCAGTCTGAATCCTCTGGCACAAAGGTCACCTGATAACCTTCTAACCGGCCGTCCTGACATTTCACCTTAATCGATCTGCTCAGTTAACATCTGTAGCCTCACCTTCACACGAGGACACATTCATATGTCAAAAATATAGTATAACGTCACTTCCGACCAAAATTAGGCCCCGCCCACTTTCAGGTGTAACTCCTGTATTAAAATAATCGTGTCTTCACGTCTTAAAGCTGCTGAGTCATATATCGCACCTCCAACAACAAATAGATCCAGAGCTCCGGTTCCTTTACTTCCTCTCCAGAAAAAAGGAGAGTAAAGAAAGGATCAGAAATCTCAGTCTCAGTGTCAGCCTGCTGCCTGCCACTCGTCCCCCGCAGACCCACCGGACATCCATCCCCTATTTATTCTCCGTAAGCTGTCTCTGCCGTCTGACCTGACCTCTGACCCCATCTCCATATCTCTGGACTCGGTAAACCCTTTCTGACCCACAGAGAGATTGTTTCCTGGCAGCACTTTATATTTTACGGGGAGGAGCAGAGACCCTGATACTGGTTTAGAGGAAACTCTGCTTGTTATACTTAAAGAAATTCGACTTTTCTTTATTATACGTCATTATTCTAACTCCCTCTTCATGTGGCCCTAATCCTCTTCTTCAAAAATTCACACTTTTTGTTTCCCAATTTTTTTCATTTTCATTTTCTTTTCAAACTTCATATAATTCTTACTTTTTAGAATTTCCAACTATTTGTCTCAAGGATCACTTTTCTTTAGCTTGTTACCTCAAAAGTCATAAAGTGGTGTTAATATGTGGAGATTATCCTGCTGAACAAAATGTGTCACAAAACATTTGCCATTACCATTTCGAAATCCAATGGAAAAATCCCAGTGGACCAGGGAGATGCTGCCTTCAGGGTCCAACACAGAAACACGTCATCACAGCACCACTTCATTTGTGCGTAATAACCTGTTAATGACTTCCTTCCAGCGTCACCTTTTCTTTCATTGATGATCCTGGTGTTGTGTGTAGATGGAGGTATCCAATCCATTATTCTCTACCTCCAGCTGCAGGAAGTCACCAGTAAGTGGGAACTGGAGTGTGTGCAGGCTGAGGGGTTCAAGTACAGGCATCAGCGGAAGTAAAGTGTGTGTGGGAGGACGGGTCTGCTGAGGTGAACTTGCTAAAATATTCCAGTGGGTGAATTAAAGTCCTTTCAGTCCTACTACTGGGGAGTTTCCATCACAGCTATCTTATTATTGAGTATCAACAACCTCCAAATTGACCAATCAGAATCCAGCATTCAGCTAAACCAGGCAATAACGTGTGATTAATGTCTGTGTGTTATTTTGGGGAAATGTTAGGCTTTCTCTTTTCTCTCGCTGTTGTTTTAATACATTTCTGACGGCATGGCCTGAGGGCTGGGTCTATAAAAGGCTCTTTGTGCCACTGCAGTGTTATACATATTGGAAATATATGGTGCTGCATTTCCTGCCCCCTTGCTTTGGTCGGGCCGCTCACAGGTCAGCCTGACACTTCCAAAAATAATGACTTGTTATAAAACTGCAATTTAAATCACAGAGAATATTAGTTTCCCTCTCGTCTCTGTATGTTGTTTTGGGTTGTGCGACCATTAGTCAATCACCAACCAGGGTAACCCCCTCCTCCACCTGATCACCTGACTCTACTCCTAGAGCACCATTGACTTTTTTAAAACCAATCACGTCTCAGAGGGGCGTGGCCATCAGCAGCTCATTAGCATTTAAAGCTACAGACACTGAATCCACTCTTTAGGAACAGAAACAGAGGGGGTTATGGGACGATGATCTGTCTGGTGTTTCAGCCAATCAGAGACAGGCCCTGTATATATCTGAGACCTGGAATATAGTGATGAAGAAGAGGATGATAGGGGACCTTTAAATCCTTTAGTCTTTCATCCTGTCAAACGTGTTTCCTGATGTGAGGTGAAGCCCGTCTTCGTTCTTGTCAGCAGCGATCTTCCTGTTCACGTGGGTTTCTGATTGGCAGACAGTGGTGAGAGCTGGACTGGCTCCTCCTCACAGAAACAGCTCTTTGTCTGCCCCTCTTGCAAATGCCACGCTCAGCTGGTATATTAATATATATTAAAAAGCACAACAGGCACTTCAGAGAGCGAAATTTAGGCTCTGAGATGTGAGGCCGTCTGTGCGCTGTTGATTCCTCTGAAGGAGAGACGGAGAGGCAGCGCTCTGGATGTGCAGATAAAGAGCTGTTGACAACAACACCGAGGCCTGGTTCAGCTCTTCATCGAGGAAGAGAGGATTAAATTAGGAGGAGGCAATTTTACTCCTGGATACGTGATAAAAAGAATAACAATAACGTTCTCCAAATGGTTGTTGATTACGTTCCCCTCTTCTCAAACTGTCAGCCTTTAGTTGTTGTTGTTTGTTTATCTCGTTTAAACACCTGGCTTGTTTTAAAGGCAGGACCTGAATGCAGTGCAAAAAGAGGGGAGGGACGTCTGAAGGAAGGAATTAAGATATTAAAGCTGGTACAAAGAAACCCCAGACTAAAAGAGGGGAAAATAAAACAAGGAAACCAAAGAAACAGAAACCACATCATGAGCTTTTATTCTGAAGGCTAACGGAGTCTCCAAAATCTCCTTCATTTTTTTATATTCAGGGTGAACCCCTCCCACCCATCCTCAGATGCTTTACATAGCTCAGCGTCACAGTATCACTTCTCCACAGCATCGCAGAAATGTTCACCTTCGTTTCAAACCTGATTTATTTAGAAAAAATGTTAATTTGTGAAAAAAAGAAAACATTCAAAATGAAACTCAAAAATAAAAATAACTTGGAATATTATTTTATAGTCGGGCATGAACACCTGCAATCCCAGCTGCCTGAGGAGAACAGCTTAAAGCTCGACTGCAGCACGATGATTGGCTGCTGGAGATTGTAATTGAAATCTAATTGGTTGAAAGAGAGCGCCCATGATGAGCCGCTAATGCAGCTGAGAGACAAAGACTTTGAGCCAGTCTTCCTGAAGGAACTTGGCTGAGCTTCACCAAACTTCCTGTAGTTTCTCCTCAGAAGTCTTTCCTCTCCTCTCTGTTTTAGAACGTCTGAAGTGGATGAAAGGACTTCCTGAGCGGATCTGTCACTGAGCGTCTTCACACGGCTTTAAGAGAAGAGTCTGCTTCGGTTCCAACGACAAGCTTTTAGTTTTTGACTTGATGAGAGATGGAACCCCCGACGGCCGTTTAGTGTCTCTTTTTATTGATGTTCCAATCCTTGATGTCCTCCTTTGTTAATTCCTTTTGAGCTGACTCTTCCACAACATATTTGCAGGAAGAAATGGAGGCTGGAAGATGCTGGACGGTTTTGTGAACTGGAAAATAGAAAGCCTCTCTGCCAATCAATCCTGTCAGGTTTTGTTGAAACTCTGAAGGAAAGCGGACGCTGTCTCAGACCAACCCACAGCGTCGTGTGGATTCAAACTAGTCAGATACTCCTCTCTACTTTATCAGTGAAATACTTTGTTGTTACATTTCATGATGTTCAACACGGACAAGAGGTACTGTACTCGGCCACAAGCTTAAAACAGATCTCACGGACCGCCTTCTCTTGCAGAACTCTGGCATATTTAGAGAATAGAGAAACTGGTCCATGCATCCGTTTCTTCAAGGCTGGATCACTCTTTATTATCAGGAGGAACCAAAAAGTCGCTTCAGTTAATAATAAATGAGTCTTCTTCTGCTCTTCAGTAGCATCAGGTGCTTTGGCTAATAATATATAAGCATTTATGTCGTAAAGATAAAACACTTACATGACTGGATGTTATAATCAGATACACTCCCAAGTTCCCTCTATTCTTCAAATAATCCCTCTCCTAAACTTTTTAACAGTCTAAATACTTTCTTGTGGCTCCAAATCAATTCAGCCTTAATTGAATTGAGACAGCAGGTGGTTGTGATGGAGCCGGTGTTACAATGTGTTGCACAGCGAATCAAACGCACCCCAGACATCAGGACAGACAGAACCCAATCAGCGCAGCCTTTCTCTCCGTTTTAATCATCATCAGGGTTTCTCTCTGAAGCTCATTAAATAAATGTTGTCACAAGCTCTAATCACGAGTCAGTTTGTGGAATAGAGGTTTTTTATCCTCCCTCTGGGGATGCTTCGTTGTTGATCAAAGGACCCCTCTTATACTGCATTTCAACACTGCAGGTCTCAGAAATACAGAAAATAAAGAAACTCCAAACTAAAAGAGAACAGACTCACAGAGACGGGGAAATAAAACAAGGAGAACCCAAAGAACAGAAACAACATCATGAGCTTTTATTCTGAAGGCTACCTGAGTCTCCATTGGCTGGAAGACTCGATGGCTTTTTAATATTCAGGGTGAACCCCTCCCACCCATCCTCAGATGCTTTCTTTACATAGCTCAGCGTCACAGTATCACTTCTCCACAGCATCGCAGAAATGTTCACCTTCATTTCAAACCTGATTTATTTAGAAAAAATGTTAATTTGTGAAAAAAAGAAAACATTAAAAATGAAACTCAATAATAAAAATAACGTGGAATTATAAAACAGCTTTCAAGAAATCCAAGGACGCTTTACAACTGTCATGATCCGTGTTTGGTATCTGTCTTTGTGTTGTGTTTTATTTTGAAAGGTTTCCCCTCTTCTGTCATGTTTAGCTTCACTTCCTGTCTGCGTTTCCCTCCTGTGCCTGATTGCATTATTGTGTTCACCTGTTGCCCTGTGTTTCTCCTCCCCCTTCCAGCTGTCTCTGGTCTTGTGTATTTAGTCTCTGTTTCCCTTTTGTCTGTTGTTCGGTCGTCATTTCTTCCCTGATCTTGCCCATGTTACCTGCCTGTTCCTGACAACAACAGAAGTAAAGGTAAGCTGGTCACAGAGAGGTAGAGGACTTACCTGAGGCTGGAAGACAGACAGGTGAGTTTGAGAGCTTTTTAAAAATATCCACAGTGCTCCTGATTTCATGGGGGTGTGAGTTCCAGAGGGCGGGGGCTGCGACGCTGAATCCTTGACCTGGAGTTTACTTTAGTACTTTCTGAAATCTCGCTGAAATTCAGGAAAAATGCCCATTGGCCGACTCCCCAGGGTGGGCGGGGCTAATAAAGACAGTCGGATATATACAGTAGTAGGATCATACCGAAGTGTTCCGATCCATGCGGAAATTGTTGGGTCCTCAAGCAGGAGGAAATCTAAAATACAAATGAATAAAATCTGTGTAAATGTGAACTAATTATAAAGCATCTTGTTTTAAACACTATGTGCACGCCTTTTTATGCAACGTGTTATTTTCCTCGTCTCTATCTCTACTTGTACCCATGCACAGTATTTCCCTCAGCTTTTATTTTGTAGTAGCAGCCGAGTGTTTCTGCCACTGAGACGGTATGACCTGTCGGATCCTCCTCGGCCTACCTCGTGCTGAGAGCTTCAGAGAGCTTCAGAGAGCTGCAGAGAGCTGCAGAGAGCTGCAGAGAGTTTCAGAGAGCTGCAGATACTTTCAGAGAGTTTCAGAGAGCTGCAGAGAGCTGCAGAGAGTTTCAGAGAGCTGCAGATAGTTTCAGAGAGCTGCAGATAGTTTCAGAGAGCTTCAGAGAGTTTCAGAGAGCTGCAGAGAGCTTCAGAGAGTTTCAGAGAGCTTCAGAGAGTTTCAGAGAGTTTCAGAGAGTTTCAGAGAGCTGCAGAGAGCTGCAGAGAGTTTCAGAGAGCTGCAGATAGTTTCAGAGAGTTTCAGAGAGCTGCAGATAGTTTCAGAGAGCTTCAGAGAGTTTCAGAGAGCTTCAGAGAGTTTAGTTTCAGAGAGCTGCAGATAGTTTCAGAGAGTTTCAGAGAGTGTCAAAGAGAGCTGCAGAGAGTTTCAGAGAGCTGCAGATAGTTTCAGAGAGCGTCAAAGAGAGTTTCAGAGAGCTTCAGAGAGTTTCAGAGAGCTTCAGAGTGCAGAGAGTTTCAGAGAGCTGCAGAGAGCTGCAGAGAGTTTCAGAGAGCTGCAGAGAGTTTCAGAGAGCTGCAGAGAGTTTCAGAGAGCTGCAGAGAGCTGCAGAGAGTTTCAGAGAGCTGCAGAGAGTTTCAGAGAGCTGCAGAGAGTTTCAGAGAGCTGCAGAGAGCTGCAGATAGTTTCAGAGAGCTGCAGAGAGTTTCAGAGAGCTGCAGAGAGTTTCAGAGAGCTGCAGAGAGCTGCAGATAGTTTCAGAGAGCTGCAGAGAGTTTCAGAGAGCTGCACATAGTTTCAGAGAGCTGCAGAGAGTTTCAGAGAGCTGCAGAGAGCTGCACATAGTTTCAGAGAGCTGCAGAGAGTTTCAGAGAGCTGCACATAGTTTCAGAGAGCTGGTTCTTAGTTGAAGACGGAGGACACATGCTCCTGACGGACAGCAGTGAGGTCTGGATTTAGCTCCACTTGTTAGTGACGGCGGGAGAAGCAGAAACCAGAGTGAGAGATTTGGACTCTTGTCCTCCGGAACACTAACATCCCTTCATTCATCAAACTCCTCTGACACCTCTGGGCCTCCGGTCCTGCCGGAGTGGGCGAGGAACAGGAGTCACTCGGCGTTCAGAACACTCCGAGCGGAGAGCTTCATTATCCTGCGGCTGATCATCCCGCTGCCCGTCCTAATCATCCTCCACCTCAGACCTGAGATGAAAACCTTCCATCTCTCGCCACAGAGCAGCGACTGGAGTCCGGATCACATTGATGTAGACGCATCAGTGGAACACGATGCTGCAGGGGTCAGGTCATCAGCCCCCGCTCTCCGCAGATCCCTGATGTGTCGGGAACATACAGAGAGAGTAATGCACTTTGCTGCTGCTTGATGCGTTCACTGTCCATCGTGTGATTCATTGCACGGCTCAGAGTCCATGTGGAAACTGTTAGGAGATATTACCGCAGTTGGAAGCCCTCTGTAAGCCTTTAAACTCAGAATGAAGTCTCTTTAAGCTGCTGTCTCTACTGGAAACCTCTCCTATAATGTTTAAGTGAGAGCTGCTACTATTCTTTCTGGTTCAACTGACATTTAATGACCATGAACTAAGGATGAAGAGAGAGAAAGGAGACTTGGACATTCATTTTCACAATTATCTGTAAATGGCAATATAATGGCAAATATGTGAGCCACTCTCGAAACACAAAGCTGCCTCTCGTTCTGGAGAGCAGGGTACCATTGAACAGACTGTATGGAAAACCTTAGACTCTGGTGTGTCAGAATCAGGTCTGACTTGCATTAGTCTAAAATATTTAACAGAAGCGCTTCAGTCAAACCATTAATTAAACACCAATTAAATAATTAGGGAAATATCTCTTCCATCACCGATGTGCAAAACAAAATAAACCACACATGAATTCCATTTGGTCAGATATATTTAAATAACACCTGTAAAATCAGTGAGAGAGTCAATATACACAGTCCAGTCCACTTCAGCAAGGAATCCAGTTCATAGAGCCACAACCAAAGGCAACTCTAAGGACTCCGCTTCGGGTCTTACCGAGATCCACCAGAACCAAAACACAGCTCTTTAACAGGAAAGCTAAACACAAAACTGTGTGTGTGTGTGTGTGTGTGTGTGTGTGTGTGTGTGTGTGTGTGTGTGTGTGTGTGTGTGTGTGTGTGTGTGTGTGTGTGTGTGTGTGTGTGTGTGTGTGTGTGTGTGTGTGTGTGTGTGTGTGTGTGTGTGTGTGTGTGTGTGTGTGTGTGTGTGTGTGTGTGTGTGTGTGTGTGTGTGTGTGTGTGTGTGTGTGTGTGTGTGTGTGTGTGTGTGTGTGTGTGTGTGTGTGTGTGTGTGTGTGTGTGTGTGTGTGTGTGTGTGTGTGTGTGTGTGTGTGTGTGTGTGTGTGTGTGTGTGTGTGTGTGTGTGTCAGTGTGACTGACTGACTGACTTCTTTGAAATCTGGAGGAAACTAAAAATAGGATCGACTTAATCACTGAAACAATCCTGCTGTTTCATCTGTAACCCTTCCTCTGACGCCTCAGTAAACTGTCAGGACTTTCATCACACACTTATACAGCAGCTCTCTGATGTGTGTGAGGGATCCCAACGACTGCAGCTTTGATACGACGTGTTTGGAGCTCGGAATAAAAAGACAAAGGACTCCAGCCTGAAGCGGGTTCAGATGTGTTGCACAGCGAATCAAACGCACCCCCCCAGCACAGAAACCAATCAGCGAAACCAATTAACTCTCCTCTCCAGGCGTCATCAGTGAGTTCAGTTCATTTAACTATCCCAACAGTCACTCATTCAATGTGAGCAGAGCAAGCTCTTCTAACCTGTTTCTGTTGTCTGGATTAACACCCCATATTTTTGAGCTTCTAATCATCAGATCTTTACATTATAATCAAGTTTCACACATCCCAGGAATCAGCACAACCTCAGGTACTGTTCTGTCACTCATTAAAGACTTCTATAAAATACCGGAGTGGAGATTTACCCATGAAACAAAACAAATCCAAAGACGCAGCTTTAACTTAAAGTTTTACTGATGAGGAGATCTCAGTGTGACAGCCGGGATTACTTCTGACAGCGCGTTAGGGGATGAGTTACTGTGTGCTAAAGTCAAATCTTTATTATGTTTCTCAGAGGAGCTTGCTGACGCATCTCAGAGAAGTAAGCGTGATAAAGGAACTACAGCACGGTCACATGACTTCAGGTCTCCACCGCTAAGCTAAAGGAGGCTAACGTTGGGCTATAGAGGAACTACAGCACGGTCACATGACTTCACGTCACCACCGCTAAGCTAAAGGAGGCTAATGTTGGGCTATAAAGGAACTACAGCACGGTCACATGACTTCACGTCACCACCGCTAAGCTAAAGGAGGCTAATGTTGGGCTATAAAGGAACTACAGCACGGTCACATGACTTCACGTCTCCACCTCTAAGCTAAAGGAGGCTAATGTTGGGCTATAAAGGAACTACAGCACGGTCACATGACTTCACGTCACCACCGCTAAGCTAAAGGAGGCTAATGTTGGGCTATAGAGGAACTACAGCACAGGTCACATGACTTCACGTCTCCACCGCTAAGCTAAAGGAGGCTAATGTTGGGCTATAAAGGAACTACAGCACGGTCACATGACTTCACATCACCACCGCTAAGCTAAAGGAGGCTAATGTTGGGCTATAAAGGAACTACAGCACGGTCACATGACTTCACGTCACCACCGCTAAGCTAAAGGAGGCTAATGTTGGGCTATAGAGGAACTACAGCACGGTCACATGACTTCACGTCACCACCGCTAAGCTAAAGGAGGCTAATGTTGGGCTATAAAGGAACTACAGCACGGTCACATGACTTCACGTCACCACCGCTAAGCTAAAGGAGGCTAATGTTGGGCTATAAAGGAACTACAGCACGGTCACATGACTTCACATCACCACCGCTAAGCTAAAGGAGGCTAATGTTGGGCTATAAAGGAACTACAGCACGGTCACATGACTTCACGTCTCCACCGCTAAGCTAAAGGAGGCTAATGTTGGGCTATAGAGGAACTACAGCACGGTCACATGACTTCACGTCACCACCGCTAAGCTAAAGGAGGCTAATGTTGGGCTATAAAGGAACTACAGCACAGTCACATGACTTCACGTCTCCACCGCTAAGCTAAAGGAGGCTAATGTTGGGCTATAAAGGAACTACAGCACGGTCACATGACTTCACGTCACCACCGCTAAGCTAAAGGAGGCTAATGTTGGGCTATAAAGGAACTACAGCACGGTCACATGACTTCACGTCACCACCGCTAAGCTAAAGGAGGCTAATGTTGGGCTATAAAGGAACTACAGCACGGTCACATGACTTCACGTCACCACCGCTAAGCTAAAGGAGGCTAATGTTGGGCTATAAAGGAACTACAGCACAGTCACATGACTTCACGTCACCACCGCTAAGCTAAAGGAGGCTAATGTTGGGCTATAAAGGAACTACAGCACGGTCACATGACTTCACATCACCACCGCTAAGCTAAAGGAGGCTAATGTTGGGCTATAAAGGAACTACAGCACGGTCACATGACTTCACGTCTCCACCGCTAAGCTAAAGGAGGCTAATGTTGGGCTATAGAGGAACTACAGCACGGTCACATGACTTCACGTCACCACCGCTAAGCTAAAGGAGGCTAACGTTGGGCTATAAAGGAACTACAGCACGGTCACATGACTTCACGTCACCACCGCTAAGCTAAAGGAGGCTAACGTTGGGCTATAGAGGAACTACAGCACGGTCACATGACTTCACGTCTCCACCGCTAAGCTAAAGGAGGCTAACGTTGGGCTATAAAGGAACTACAGCACGGTCACATGACTTCACGTCACCACCGCTAAGCTAAAGGCGGCTAATGTTGGGCTATAGAGGAACTACAGCACGGTCACATGACTTCACGTCACCACCGCTAAGCTAAAGGCGGCTAATGTTGGGCTATAGAGGAGTGAATTTAATTTTCACTTTCTGTTTTTCATTGTCTCTCAGGGAAACATCCAGCTGACCTTCATCTGACATTTGCACGGTGTAAACAGCCGTGCTTTGGTTTGTGTTTCAATCAGAAGCAGCTCATCAGTATGCTCGGTTGAGATCCTCTTCTTTACATTCAGAGCCGCAGGAAACAGCCTCAGTAACTATTGAATGAGGGAGAAATGACAGCTGTGATTTAAATCATTAAGCTCTTCTGATGGAAATTGGGGATAATTCAGGCAATCCAAACCACATCTGAACTGACGTGATTTTCATCTGCAAACATTTCCTGTCCCTTCTGTAGGAAACAACAACATACAGCGGGTAAAATAAGTGTTGAACACGTCAGCGTCTCTCTCAGTAAATACATCTCTAAAGGTGCTGTTGATCAGATGCTCATCAGCTGTCAGTAACAACACATACAATCCACACATGCAAAGAAATCAAACCATAGATGTCCATAGATGAAGTGATGTGTATTGAAATGGAATGACACAGGGGAAAAGTACTGAACACGCTTACTGACATGTATTTAATCCTTGGTACAAAAGCCTCTGTTGGTAATGACAGCTCCAAGACGCCTCCTGTATGGAGAAACCAGTCTCACGCTCAGGTGTGATTTCGGTCCATTCTTCCAAACTGTCTTCAGGTCTTGGAGGTTCCGTGGGCCTCTTCTATGAACTCTGTAGTTCTTTCCATAGATGTTCAGTTGGACTCAAGATTGGCTGGTCATTCTAGCAGCTTCATTTTCTTTCTCTGAAACCAGTTGAGGTTTCCTTGGCTGTGTGTTTGGGGTCATTGTCTTGCTGAAATGTCCGCCCTCCTTTCATCTTCCTCATCCTGGTAGATGGCAGCACATTTTTACCAAGAATCTCTCTGTACATTTCTCCATTCATCCTTGCTTCAATTATTTGAATTTGCCAGTGCCGTTTGCTGAACAACAGCCCCACACCCTGATGCTCCCCACTCCAAACTTCCCTGTGTGGTGTTTCTGGGGGGATGTGCAGTGCCATCTGACCTCCACTCATGCTGTGTGTTATGGCATCCAAAGAGTTCCATTTTGGACTCACCTGAGCAGACGATATTCTCCCAGTACTTCACAGGCTTGTCTAAATGTTGAGCAGCAAACTTTAACCGAGCTTCAGCATGCTTCTTCTTCAGCGATGGAGTCTTGCGTGGTGAGCGTGCGTACAGGCCGTGGCGGCTGAGTGCAGTACTCATTGTTTCTTTGAAACACTTGGACCTGCTGATTCCAGGTCTTTCTGAAGGTCTCCACAAGCGGTCCTTGGCACTTGGACAACTCTTCTGATAATTATTTTCACTCCTCTGTCAGAAATCTTGCGAGGAGCACCTGGTCGTGGCTGGGTTATGGTGGGAGGATGATCTTTCCACTTCCGGATTAAGGCCCCAACAGTGCTGGAACATTCAGGAGTTCAGAAATCCTTCGGTAATGCCATCAGTTTGTTCTGCAACAGTGAGGTTGTGAAGGTCTTGAGAGAGCTCTTTGCTTCTACCCATCATGAGATCTTTCTTGTGTGACACCTCGGTAATGAGAGACCTTTTTATCAGTTGGGACGGAACCAGCTGATATTCATTTGCACTGACGAGGGGCAGGACTGCTCTCTAATCACTGATAGATTTCAGCTGGTGTCTTGGCTTTCCATGCCTTTTTGCACCTCCCTTTCTTCATGTGTTCAATACTTTTTCCCTGTGTCATTCCATTTGAATACACATCACTTAATGTATGGACATCTATGGTTTGATTTCTTTGCATGTGTGGATTGCATGGGTTGTTACCGACAGCTGACGAACATTTCATGTCAACAGCACCTTTAGAGACATATTGACTGAGAGACATTGTGACGTGTTCAATACTTATTTTACTTGTTGTGAAAGTTTAGAAATAATCTGAAGTTTGGACCTCAAACAGAAACCGTCACAGCGGCTCGAGAGCTGCCACACAAACTGACCTCCTTTATTAATCTTTATCGATACACATGAGCGCCTGTAGAAGCTGATTGTGCAATGCATTATAGTTTGAGCGTAAAAGTCTTAAAGTAGATTCATAAACAACCAATCTGCAATCCAGGTAGTAATTACGTTACCTCCAAATCCCAAGCTTTGGTCTAAACCAGTATCAGGGTCTCTGCTCCTCTCTCTGGGGGCGTCCCCCTCAAACCAAAATACAGATTTCCCCGTAAAATATAAAGTGCTGCCAGAGAACAATCTCTCTGTGGGTCAGAAAGGGTTTACTGAGTCCAGAGATATGGAGATGGGGTCAGAGGTCAGGTCAGACGGCAGAGACAGCTTACGGAGGATAAATAGGGGATGGATGTCCGGTGGGTCTGCGGGGGACGAGTGGCAGGCAGCAGGCTGACACTGAGACTGAGATTTCTGATCCTTTCTTTTACTCTCCTTTTTTCTGGAGAGGAAGTAAAGGAACCGGAGCTCTGGATCTATTTGTTGTTGGCGGTGCAAAATATGACTCAGCAGCTTTCAGACGTGAAGACACGATTATCTTAATGCAGGAGTTACACCTGAAAGTGGGCGGGGCTTAAGTTTTCTGGAAGACGTCAGCGCGTCATGCTGTATTTTAGTAAAAAAACCTTGAATCCAATTCAAGTGTTTAATTGGTGTGTGCTCTTCTGAGGCTTAAAGAGTCCCCTCTCTAAATAATAGCTCTTGCGCTCTCACTCTAAGACTTCTCTGTAATAATGACAGGATCTGCAGTCCTGAGAGGTTTTTCACAGCCCTGTATGGTGGCGCAAACTCTGCTCCTCTGTGCTCGCCCAGCTCTCTGTTTGTACGAACACCATCCGTCAGCGCAGTGTGAGCACAGAGATGAAGAACGCTGCACACACACATCCGTCAGCCTGTCTGCATATATTAGTGATGCTGACGGCAGTGGGGGTCGAGGTGGGATTGAACCAGTACTCCCCTGATCTATCTTACCCACTGCGCCACAGACGCCCCCACAGTGTGGTTCTCCTGTGGGTGAAATTTTAAGATTTACAATCCATTTCTTTCAAGGCCGTTTTTCTCCAAACTTCACCGGACTAAATACCTTTTATTTTTTACACGTTTCCCCTCCGATATTCCGCTCTTCCTGCTCCTCTTCATTTTCATAAAAATCTGAAATCTTTGACTTTTTTCTCCGATTTTCCAATTGAATCAGCTTTCTGTTTGGAAATATTTGAACCTTTTGTTTTATAGATCACACATTTCCTTTCCTTCAAAACCATTTGTCCCCCATGTCTTGCACGCATAACAACGACTTCATTTTCAGATTCATGTCTTCAGTGTTTAGTCTCTGCAGCTGGCTTTATCCAACGCTGTCTGTCACAGAAATTATGCAAATGAGCACATATTCCACAGCGAGATCTAGTATCTCAGAAAACGTGTAATATAAAGGTGATTGTTTTACAGTTAGTGATGAAGAGGGGGGGTTTCATGGTGAGTGACAGGGTTTTTGAGCTTTTACAGGAATTGGAACAAATGCAGACAGAAGATATCAGTTCTGGTTATTTCACACAAGGTCTGAAACACACACTCTTCTTGTTCTTAGACGTTCCCTGAAGAGAAGAGGCTCTCTGTATGCACAGATAATGAGCTGCAGATTGCCAAATAAAACCTCCACATAATGCCCGTCTTCACCCCAGATCATTGAGCCAGAAAGGAGCTGTTTTAATAACTCAAATCAAGAGCCGGAACAGAGATATAAAGCCTGCATCCTGATTATGTTTACAGCTGAAGGGATGGTATTCCTAAGGGGGGAGGTTATATACTGATTCATTATGTGCATGGACTCATTACAGTCAACATAAAAGGAGACATAAAGCCAGAGGCTCAACACAAACACAACGTCTGATCCGCTTTACAGACTGGGAGCCCTGAGCATTTCCTTTCTGCTCGATAGACTTTACTGCACTCCTTTTACAACATGTGTTTATGGAGTTAAGGCCATCAAACTGAGTATCAAACATTCATAAAATGATGCTTTACAGGTCTGCTGTATATATTTACTGATGGTTCAAAAAGCTCCTCTCACCCTGCCTCTCTCTTTTACTCGCCTGCTCTGGTCGGTGGGCTTCAGCTGGCTCTGTTGTGAGAGATGTCTGTAATGGAATATCTTTTAATATTAGCATTGAAAGTTTCCCATGTGTTCTTAAGTAAAAGTCAGAAGAGTCATAAATGAGGATGGACAGGTTTCCTTTCAGGGTTAGGGGTTCCTATAACTCTTTTACTACGCTGCCTGTTTTGTGAATACGAGACACTCTGCAAACCTCCTTGCTTTGCACTTCACTGCAGTCTGCTGTTACCTTCTTGCAAGAATGAACTCCTTAAAGACCGTCTTATTTTGAAGTACCTGTATTCAGTGTATCCGGAAGGTTTCATATTATTTCTTAGTTTCCATCGGTTAAATTTCCACCACATGTCCCGCCCCTTAGCCTATCACGTACAATGTGTCGGAGCGCTAGCCAATAGGAGCGCAGGTGTTCCGTAGTGATGTCACTTAAACAAAGGAGTACAAGGGAGGCGTTTCAGGCGGAGGTAGTGAGTGAGGGAACACTGAGATGTTAGCCTCTCCAGTCTAAAACGTGCAGAGTTTACCTTTACAGAACCTCTACGGCATCTCAACACGGTGCTCACAGTGGAGTTTAGCCTCTGAGACCGGCACTCAAACCTATAGAACCACAGAAGAAGAACACCACCACAGAAGAAGAACACCACCACCACAGAAGAAGAACACCACTACAGAAGAAGAACACCACCACAGAAGAAGAACACCACCACAGAAGAAGAACACCACCACAGAAAAAGAACACCACCACAGAAGAAGAACACCACAGAAGAAGAAGAACATCACCACAGAAGAAGAAGAACACCACCACAGAAGAAGAACACCACCACAGAAGAAGAACACCACCACCACAGAAGAAGAACACCACCACCACAGAAGAAGAAGAACACCACCACAGAAGAAGAAGAACACCACCACAGAAGAAGAAGAACACCACCACAGAAGAAGAACACCGCAGAAGAAGAACACCACAGAAGAAGAACAGGGCCTCACTCCTCTAACCTTCCATTTTCCCAGTTGTTCTTTTGGGTATTTTTTTATTTTTCTCGTAAGCATCAATTTTATCTCGGAGCAGATCGAACTTTTTGAATTCCAGTTTTGAAGCACTTTGGTAATCAAGTGTTTGAGAGATGCTTTATTATGTTTCCTGTTGTGTAACCGCTCTTTGTTGCAGGGTGAATGCCCCGGATAAACGGAGGCAATCAGAGAAGAATGACACGTCACAGCCGGGGGTGAAGGAGCACTCGGGCGGTGATTACAGACCCTCAGATCCTTCCAGATGTCCACTCTCAGGGACGCACACTGATCAGCGTTCAAGGTTAGTTTATTTGTATAGAACGTTTCAAAATAGACGAAATTCAAAGTGCTTCACATTAACACATTAGAATTAAAGACAAAGCAACCAGAAAGGAAAGACGGTTGCAGCTGAACGTGCACTGACCTCAGGACAGGCGGCATCACAAAGACAGGGTGGATTTAGAAGAACCCAGGGTTGGTGCAGATCTTCAGGCGGTCTGTTCCAGGCTTGCGTTGCACAGAAGCTAAAGGCTGCCTCAGATCATTTAGTTCTGACCCAGGGGACCACGAGTACTACCCCCCCCCCCCCAATGATCTGAGAGCTGGTGACAGTGAAGCATGTTGGACAGCTGAAAGTCTGACGTTAAAAGTTTGTATCTTGAGGTGGATGCTTTGAGTCATAGGAAGCCCGGGGGATGTAGTATTGAGGGAGTTCTGTCAGAGTTCCTGTGTTACAGCAGCCATGATGTAACACAGGCTAAAGAAAGACCACCGCTCATTTATACGATGGATTCAAGAGACTTTTCTCTCCTGTAGTGTGTGCTATAGGTTCTAGTGCATGTAAATGGTCTGCAGAGGGAGTGTCTCTCCCACACACTTACCTCCCCCCCTTGCTGAAACGTTCCCGGTGGACTCCTTCGTTACTGCAGGAACACAGTGACATCACTATAACACTCGCGCTCCTATTGGCAAGCGCTCCAACACATTGTACTGAAAAGGCTTAGGAGGCGGGACTTCTCTAAGCTGGTTGACCAATCACAACAGAGCTGGCCAAACTCCTGAATTAACTTGACTTTTCAGACCTGCACGGTTCCCTTTGTCTAGTGTACAAATGTCGGTCCAATAGCCCCTCTTTATTTGGGCGGTTGGTGCTGAGCAGCGGGAGGAGAATAGGATGTATTTCCCCAGGAGGATGAGTTATATAATCCATCGTCCCCCGGTGATAGAAACGGGCTGCAGGCTCTGAATCCTGTGTTCCTCGCTGACCACCGGGGAGAGGAATAATAAATAAGACCCTCGACCTCGGGTCATGGCAGTCAGCAGAATAAACGGTTCTGATTTTCTCAAAGAGTGGCAGCGCGGCCTGGAAAGTAATGTGTGTGTGTGTGTGTGTGTGTGTGTGTGTGTGTGTGTGTGTGTGTGTGTGTGTGTGTGTGTGTGTGTGTGTGTGTGTGTGTGTGTGTGTGTGTGTGTGTGTGTGTGTGTGTGTGTGTGTGTGTGTGTGTGTGTGTGTGTGTGTGTGTGTGTGTGTGTGTGTGTGTGTGTGTGTGTGTGTGTGTGTGTGTGTGTGTGTGTGTGTGTGTGTGTGTGTGTGTGTGTGTGTGTGTGTGTGTGTGTGTGTGTGTGTGTGTGTGTGTGTGTGTGTGTGTGTGTGTGTGTGTGTGTGTGTGTGTGTGTGTGTGTGTGTGTGTGTGTGTGTGTGTGTGTGTGTGTTTCACCAAATGAATGAAATAAAAACAGATGTTTTATTGAACCTCTGAAATGATGAGCCATGGAATGTTCTGATGAATACTGATGTGAAAAAGGACACTTTAAACTGACCAGGTTTTCCACACATGTTCAGTCCTCTTTACTTTTGGGGGTTGAAAGGCAGGAACATGTTGGGGAATAAGCTTTTTTTTTATATAAACAGCGAGCAAAGACTCACTGAGAAACCAAAAACCAGTGTGAAGACACACACTCTGCAGAAGAGCATCCACCATTCATGGATCTCCGCGGAGCGCTGACGAGAACCAGGTCTGAATAATTGGTGAAATGCCCTCGTATGTTTATGAAACGTGTGAATCCGAACCTGAACATGTGAAAATGACATCCCTGGCAGTCGGAAATGTCTCCTTCGCCTCTGGCGCGATGAATGACGTTTCCTCTTGTGCTAATTTGATTTCACACAACACAAGTCTGCACATCCTACGTGAGGAGAGCTCTTCACCACGCTCAGACCGAGGCGTTTCATGTGTGACACCATTCTGCTTCTGATGAGATCCTTTATCTCCATGTGATTGCTGGACCTGAGAGCAGTCTGCTGACGACCAACAGCGTTTCCCCAAGATCTCTCTAGGCTTTCGTCTTCGTCTTCTTCGTCTTCTTCTTCACTTCCAGCAGTGTGACCCCAGAAATGTTGAGTACTACAACTTGGATGTTAGAAATGTTTAGCTAACCTGCATATTTTAGGGGACAATAGCTAAAACCTTTTGGAATGTTTTTTATTTGTTGTTTCAAAAATGGCCTCTTGAATGAGAGCGTGACTATATCGGTTCTCTCGGTGTGGGCTGATTTCGATTACCATGAGTAGTGTTGGAGACAGAGAGCACCAGAGGAAATGTATTGCCTCGACTGTGGACACATTCTTTCCATCAGAAAAGCAATCTGTCCAATCCAAATGATCCAGAGTCCCCTAAAACTTCAACATCGACCCAAAATTCCTAAAAATCAGCTCACAGAGAGAACAAATATTGGCATCCTTTGGATAAAAATGACATTCTTAATCCTGAAAATGTCAGAAATGGACTCAATAACCCCCAAAACCACTGCAGAACTGTCCAAATCAGCCAAGACATTTTTGAACTTTTGTCAACAGAAGCTAATTAATGCTGATGTGCAAATCGCCCAAAATCTGAGGGTCAGCACCCGGCAGTTTGTCTGTGCTGGAGACCCCTGCCCTACATTTCTATCATTAAACTTTACTCAGCGTCTCCGGGGTCACAGCAGGACTCCATGAACTCTTAAACAGACTATTAAAGCACATCATTTTAAAGCCCGGCCCTTTGAGATGCAATTAAAGGTTCTAATGGATGAGGAGGGAAATGACCGGTCCGTTTATGAACAGGGGGTCAGACCTGGGGGAAATGAGGAGGGGATCAAGTGAGCCACCAACCAAGAACTCTTTTATGGATAAAAGCCCCCCCACTCATCTCTCTCCATCCCAGCAGCTCCTCGTGGTATCAGTGATTTATAGCTACAGGACGATCATTGATTCACACGGTTTAGAAATCCCAAGCATTCAGCTTATTATTGATGGTTTCAGGAGGTTTCTCCATCAGTCGGTCAGACCTCTCAGAACCCTCAGGGGCACGGGTGCTTCCAACCAACAGTAACCCAAGCAGAAGATCCTCACACACACACACACACACACACACACACACTACAGGGGAGGGAAACCCCCTAAAAAGCGGGGGGAAAGGGCCTCTTTATTAACTTGCTGTAAACAGAAAGGCTTTCAATCTGACGGGACATCTTTATGAAGGCAAATCTTAACTTATATATTTGAATTATCAATACATTTATTTTTCAAACTGCTGGCAGGTCCTGGAAAGGAAACCCCCTCCAGAGACCAGCATGCTTTGCTGTTACACCACCATTGAGACACTGCTGTCCCTTTATTGCTGTTTATGAGGCTTTGGTTGGGGAGGTGTAATTTGCTGGCTGAGCGTAATGAAGCGGCCTCTGTTCACTCCTCTTATCTCTCACACACTCTCTCTGGCGGAGCCCACACACACAGCTGATAGCAGCGTTTTCCAGCAGCAGGTGTTAGGACTGGTGCTCTCTTCCTTATCTGTGTTTGTTAATTAACCTGGGGAGGGACGCTCTGTGGAGTCACAAGATAAAGAAATAAAAATGAGTGAGTGTGCGGGGGCAGTGCTCAGATGCTCGCGGCTAACTGGAGGACTTTTGTAAATTGCTTTGCTTATCAGCGTGTGTCGACACTCGTGGCGTGGCGTGTTTGTGTCCTGCGTCTGCGTCGGACAGAGGTTATCTGTGTTCACACGCCTGCTGCTGCTGCACAGGAAATTAACGAGTCCACAGCGGAGTGCACTTTACCCCACTGTGCACGCTTTAATGTTCATGATGCTTCTTCTGGATAACCCCATCAAAGCAAATATGATTCCCTTAATTGGGGAAGTTTTAGCTCCAGGCTATTTCATCACTTTTAGTTCAACGCCAACTCCATCTGCCTTTATTAGCAGACTGCAGTGATACCGTCTCACTGAGTAGTTCATCAACGGTAGCCTGAAAGGGAGAGTTTGGTATTTTGGTATCAGGTATTAATCCGTGCTATACTGAACACGGTGGACGAACTCTTTCAGTTTGGAGAAGCAGACGTGAGTCCCAGTTCAAAGAAAGAAACACTCGTTACTATGTACTAGGTAAACAGAAGTACCATCATTTAGGAAAAACCCTTCTGCTACAGCTTCTGTTGTCAGAGACCTGTCCGCGCACACTGGACATCATTTCACTGATTTCCTTCCAGGCACTGGTTTCAGTTCATGTCAATATACTATGAAATGAGCTTAGAGACATGCATCCATTACAGGGAATCATTTATGTACAGATCCAGAAGGGGATCCTCAAGACAGCTTGTTTTGGTTAAATCAACAGCGTGTGCAGAATTGTTTGCCGACAGTCGGAAAGTTTGAGCTAATATTCAGTCAGCTGAGCGCAGAAACGAGGCTGAGGGTAAATAATTCATATAGGTTCCAGAGAGGCTTAAAATGGGCTGGATGTTCTCCTGACAATCGTGATAAGAGCATAAGAATATTCTCATTGTTCATTTGAAACGTTCTTAAGGATTTCTCAAAATGTGCAGCTAATGAGTTGATGGTCATCTGAAGGTAGCGACTCTCTCCGGCCTGCACAGTGACATCTCTCTGTTGGATTAACCACAGGATTCAGCTTAATGACTTCATTCATTTCACATCAGCAGCGGGTCACAAGTTCCACTCTCCAAATAATTTAAGGTGTTGTTAGCCCGGGGTAATCTATAAATTACATCTAAAACTAGTGAGAGCAGTGTGTCACCCTCAGCTGCATTTTGAGATGCTACTATAGTATGCTAACTGCATTTAAACAGCGCTTTTCCCACACTGCTTTAAAATGCACACTCACACACACTCACATACACTTGACTGGCAGCCCGATTCCTTCTCAAGGAGACTTTGACATGTGGACATGAGGAGCTCTTTAATCAAAATCCAAACCAACAGGGGAAATATTGGCTTTTATAAGAGGGAAATGAAAACGTTTCTGTGCTCTATTTGTGCATAATGAGAATTAACAGCCATAGTGTTTAAGCTTAGGGCTCTAACCCTAACACTCAGCCAACACATCTGGCTAAATGCTGCAAAATATCACATCATTCTGCGGCCAGCGGTGTGTCCATTCATTCATTTGTATCACAAAGTGGTGCAGGAATGAGTCCTTAAACCCTGACATGAGGTTAACACAAGCTGAATAACTGTTAGCTCCTTTATAGCCCAACGTTAGCCGCCTTTAGCTTAGCGGTGGTGACGTGAAGTCATGTGACCGTGCTGTAGTTCCTTATAGCTAGTTCCTTTATAGCCCAACATTAGCCTCCTTTAGCTTAGCGGTGGAGAGGTGAAGTCATGTGACCGTGCTGTAGTTCCTTTATAGCCCAACGTTAGCCGCCTTTAGCTTAGCGGTGGTGATGGTGCGATCACAACTATCTGTCATTTATGTAACAGTGGTCTTTAAATGCATCATCACGTTCAGGGTCCAGCTGTGAAATCGGTAATTTGTTCATTAAATGACGACACTCAGGAGAGCACAGGTGTGAAAGTGAATCCCACACACACCTGTGCTGTTTCTCCCCGACTGAAGTGTGATCTGTCAGCGCTGACACAATGCCATCACAACCGCGTGTGTGTGTGTGTGTGTGTGTGTGTGTGTGTGTGTGTGTGTGTGTGTGTGTGTGTGTGTGTGTGTGTGTGTGTGTGTGTGTGTGTGTGTGTGTGTGTGTGTGTGTGTGTGTGTGTGTGTGTGTGTGTGTGTGTGTGTGTGTGTGTGTGTGTGTGTGTGTGTGTGTGTGTGTGTGTGTGTGTGTGTGTGTGGAGCCTGCCAACAGATTTTCATCAGCCAGCTCTGTTGGCAGGCGTGTTATTGCTCACCATAATGCCTAGCGTTTGTTGTGGTGATTCTGACGCGTTCACACAAACACAGATTGACGGACAGACTGTCTGCATGCTGTCAAACCGTCCATTCAATGATCCGTCCCGTCAGCGTGAGTTTCCTGTCAGATTTGAACTCATTCATAATGACGTAACCAAGTGTAACAGTTGGCTAGAACCTGTTAGTGAAAAGACAACGTAGAATATGTCTCTTTCCACTTCCTGTTCAAACACTTATGTCTTCCAGTTATCCTCAGCTCCTCTGAGGGGGTCCTCAGCTCCTCTGAGGGGATGGTTTCACAGCATCCTCTGTCAGAGACTGCAGGAGGACATGAGACAGTACCTCTGATCTGAGGTCCTGTTTAATAACTCTGTAGAGTCTGGAGGTGTAGATGCTCTGCTGTGAGGAGCTACGAGAAGAACCAGAACATCTGAGCCGGACTGCAGACTGAAGCTCCTGTTATACTCAACTCTCCCTGACAGGAGGGGAGACAGAGGGTGGTTTTCAGAAGAAAAAAAGAGAGATTTTCAAAATAAAGTGAGACTTGTTTTGATTTTGAGAAAGAAGTTAGAATTTCAGAAAACCCTGGGATGTATTCGTTTTTCCCCAGCATGAGAAAAAGGTTGGGGAGATTTCTTTTGAGGTTTTCAAAAAAAGTCTGAATTTTGAAATGTAAGGAAAATGTAAAGATTTGATGATTCTGTGAATAGGGTCGAATTTTAGACAGAAATCTGAATTTGAAGAAAGAAATCATAGTACTAAGAGATTTCCAAAGAAAGTCAACATTTTGAGACTCTTGAGAAAATGTCAGAATTTTGGGGGAAAAAAAACTCTTTGGAAAGTTTCTGAATTCTTTTTCATTTTCGGAACAAGGTCAGCGTTTATTCGAGCCGGTCGGACTGCAGACTAAAGGGTTTGGGTGATGTTAGATATCTGGCTAGCTGTTAGCAAATGTGTGTCTCTGGAACTGTTATTCCCCCCCTGGTGAGACAGTGCGGACCTGTCTACGCTCAGCAGTGAGTCCTTAAACCTGCTGAAGGGTTTTTCAGCAGACTGGGCAGCTCCTCATCTCATCGCTGTAGACTCTCAAATATGCGCTTCTAGGGATAAACTTATCACATATAAAGAAATGGTTATTTCCTCCCCTGAAAAAGTGTTAACTTAATTAAAAAGTGTTTTGTTGGAAAGTAAAGGTTGATAGAGCCGACGCTGTGCAGAGTAATAGCACTTCCCTCTCCCTGGAAGTACCATCACAATGTACGGCGATGAAGGAGCCCTGGGAGGCGGCGAAGCACACGGTGAATAAACAAGTGTTGAGGATGATTTGTAGAAGCGAGACTCAGAACAGAAGCCCCCACACGTCCTCTTTAATCACACCGTTTAGCTTCACAGACCAAAATATTATTTCCATTTATTTGCAAAATAATCTGATGAAGGTCCGTGGAGCGTCAAGTTATTATTACTGGATCTGCGGGGGTCTTTTGTTTGCAGTGTGGACCCTCGGTCAGCTGCAAGTCTAGTCCTTTGAAGATGGAATAAACAATGTCTGACATATTACACAGAAACGTTTAGTTGAACTTGTTTTAATCTTTGATTTCAGTGGTGACGTGAAGTCATGTGACCGTGCTGTAGTTCCTTTATAGCCCAACATTAGCCTCCTTTAGCTTAGCGGTGGAGACGTGAAGTCATGTGACCGTGCTGTAGTTCCTTTATAGCCCAACATTAGCCTCCTTTAGCTTAGCAGTGGTGAGGTGAAGTCATGTGACCGTGCTGTAGTTCCTTTATAGCCCAACATTAGCCTCCTTTAGCTTAGCGGTGGTGAGGTGAAGTCATGTGACCGTGCTGTAGTTCCTTTATAGCCCAACATTAGCCTCCTTTAGCTTAGCAGTGGTGAGGTGAAGTCATGTGACCGTGCTGTAGTTCCTTTATAGCCCAACATTAGCCTCCTTTAGCTTAGCGGTGGTGACGTGAAGTCATGTGACCGTGCTGTAGTTCCTTTATAGCCCAACATTAGCCTCCTTTAGCTTAGCGGTGGTGACGTGAAGTCATGTGACCGTGCTGTAGTTCCTCTATAGCCCAACATTAGCCGCCTTTAGCTTAGCGGTGGTGACGTGAAGTCATGTGACCGTGCTGTAGTTCCTTTATAGCCCAACATTAGCCTCCTTTAGCTTAGCGGTGGTGACCTGAAGTCATGTGACCGTGCTGTAGTTCCTTTATAGCCCAACATTAGCCTCCTTTAGCTTAGCGGTGGTGACGTGAAGTCATGTGACCGTGCTGTAGTTCCTTTATAGCCCAACATTAGCCTCCTTTAGCTTAGCGGTGGTGACGTGAAGTCATGTGACCGTGCTGTAGTTCCTTTATAGCCCAACATTGGCCTCCTTTAGCTTAGCGGTGGTGACCTGAAGTCATGTGACCGTGCTGTAGTTCCTTTATAGCCCAACATTAGCCTCCTTTAGCTTAGCGGTGGTGACGGTGAAGTCATGTGACCGTGCTGTAGTTCCTTTATAGCCCAACATTAGCCTCCTTTAGCTTAGCAGTGGTGAGGTGAAGTCATGTGACCGTGCTGTAGTTCCTTTATAGCCCAACATTAGCCTCCTTTAGCTTAGCGGTGGTGACGTGAGTCATGTGACCGTGCTGTAGTTCCTTTATAGCCCAACATTAGCCTCCTTTAGCTTAGCGGTGGTGACGTGAAGTCATGTGACCGTGCTGTAGTTCCTTTATAGCCCAACATTAGCCTCCTTTAGCTTAGCGGTGGAGACGTGAAGTCATGTGACCGTGCTGTAGTTCCTTTATAGCCCAACATTGGCTCTAGTCTGCTAAATGGATGTAAACTAATTCCCCGCCTTTGGATATGCATGTATGTGTATTCATTATGTGCCTCTGGAGAAATATCCAAGATGTAATTCCAGCTGAAGGTCTGGAACGGAGCTGCTGATTCTCTACTGGTTTCCTTTATAATCCGCTGCTTCCATTAAAGTTTTAAGTGCCTCGTTCTACATGTACGAACGTTTCATGCCTAATTGTGTACGGTCTTGTTATTTTCCAGTGAGACTGTAAGCATATTTTTAATGATCAGAACAAACTTTTAATGAGTGAAAGATTGAAACCAAACAAGGCATTTTCGTGCACAATTCCCCAAAAAATCCTCCTGATTTATTTAGTGTTCATGCAAAATGTGAGATGCTGACTAGAATTCTAAGTTGTGTGTGTGTGTGTGTGTGTGTGTGTGTGTGTGTGTGTGTGTGTGTGTGTGTGTGTGTGTGTGTGTGTGTGTGTGTGTGTGTGTGTGTGTGTGTGTGTGTGTGTGTGTGTGTGTGTGTGTGTGTGTGTGTGTGTGTGTGTGTGTGTGTGTGTGTGTGTGTGTGTGTGTGTGTGTGTGTGTTCTGGCTGATGTATGATTCATATGCAGAGTAGTTTCAGTGGAGCTCGTTGTGGTTGATTGTGAAGAGACGTGTTTGAGCGCTCCTGGGTTTCTCTTTTCTAACTGAATCAGGAAAACGTTTATTTTTTTGCTTCTCTTCAAATTTTCAGTATCTTTAATAACATTTTGTCTCTCAGCCTCAAACTGGATCGGTCTGTTCATGACCTGCAACAGCAAGTTATTTCAATCAGAAACTAAGCGCAAGATGTCAAACTTCCTGAGGTGTAAATTATATTTCTTCACAGAGAGAATTAAAGATACCAGACACACTTCGCCGGAGGATCTTTAGACGCTACGTGACTCTTCGTGTTCCAACCCGATAATGAAAGGCACCGATGCTCCTGCTGAGGTTTACTCAAAAGTATAATCAGAACAAATATAAAAGAGAAGTCTCACTGAGTCCTGGCAGAGGCAGGCAGCAGCAGAGCTAGACTAAAAACAAGAACAGAGCTTCTCCGTCCTTAAGAGGCTCTTTAAGTCTGTTCAGACAGCCGGGCCTGAGTTCATACTGCCTCTGGTTCACCGCTAATGGAGCAGCAGAACTAAGGCCCATTCAGCAGCTCGGTCTGGACTTTAGGGACAGTTGCTGATGGGTGCCCATACTTTTCCAACAGTAAGTCTGAAAATAAAGTGGAATAGGACCAACAATAGCTTTATTAAGGAGGCTGTGCCAATGGCTTTGTCTAGCACAGACCATCCAACCCGGGTTTTAAGATTGGAAATGAACCTCAGTGCTCCATGGTACACGGGATGCAAAGAGCATGTAGTAGATGCATTTATAAAAACCACCTCACCGTAGTGTAGCACCAACAGAAAGGCAGTAGCAACAAGTCTGAACAGCAGGAAAGAAAGGTAAAGTAAAAGAGTCAGCTTATTAATGTGACATTTAAAAACCCATTTCAGCTGCAGAGTTATTTTGTAATTCATGTGACCGTGCTGTATTTCCTTTATAGCCCAACATTAGCCGCCTTTAGCTTAGCGGTGGTGACGTGAAGTCATGTGACCGTGCTGTAGTTCCTTTATAGCCCAACATTAGCCTCCTTTAGCTTAGCGGTGGTGACGTGAAGTCATGTGACCGTGCTGTAGTTCCTTTATAGCCCAACATTAGCCTCCTTTAGCTTAGCGGTGGTGACGTGAAGTCATGTGACCGTGCTGTAGTTCCTTTATAGCCCAACATTAGCCTCCTTTAGCTTAGCGGTTTCAAACATAACGCCTCAAAGAGGGAAGATCGGTAAAACTCCTTTTGGAATAATCACGAGTCAAATGTGACATTAAAGGATGAAGGGTCAAAGATCATACGTCGCTGCCCTGGTGTTTCATGTTTCAGGCCATCATTTGCTTTTGAATGCTCAGTGAAAGGAGGTCCCATGCTCTGCTGCATGTTGAACCGTGTCTCAGAATAATGAACAGTGCAGTACATTAACCGTGAAACAGCACGTCCACACACTCTGTTGCATCAGTGTTTCCTGCAGACGCCACAGGGCTTTAATTTCACTTCAGAACCACCTGGCACCCGATCAGCTGTGAGGAAGTGAGGAATCAGATCTCCCTGTTCCTGCAGAAGCATTATCTCCGAAGCTCGGCTAATTACCGCGGCTCGTTATGAGCGTGTTGTCCTGCAGAATAAATGTTTTGTTATGGGTCTCCTGTGAGAGGAGAGGAATGATTATACAGGACTAAACAGCTCGTTTGTATTCCATTTTTAATCAATTAGCTAACACCGGGGTTATCTGCAGCGCTACAAGCTCCAGCGTGTCTGACAACTGCGTGATGACAGAGGGGGTCGAACAGGAAGCTGTCAGGCGCTAATCGATTAGTACCAGATTTACTGCAGCTGATCCTTAAATAACACACAGGCCTGCAGGGTGCAACAGCTGGGACGGATTAAGCAGACACAGACAACTAGTTTTTCATCCAAACGTGGTGAGTATCATTTCATCCGCTTCCTCGCTGTTTGTCCCCTGGTTCCCGTTTTGAGCTTCTTCCTCAGTTTGGTTGATGCAGCTTTTAGTCGTTCTATATTTCATTTTGGCCTCTATACTTTTTCTGTAACCTTCTAAATGTCCCCTCTGAGGGACCAATAGGTGTTCTCATTCTGGAATAGCCCTCTGGTGAATCACCCAATTAACATTTCTGTCAATTATGATTATTACGGCGAAATAACTTCAAATATTGGGGAATAAAATCCTTTTCTAAAGTTCTAATTTTGATGTAAAAAGGGGCAAAAAAGGCACAAAGTTACACTTAGACAGATTACTGAAATGAGCTCTTGAAACTGATGATGAGGATATGGAGACCCTCCCCACCTGTTGGAACACCGGAGCTCTGTTCCTCACCCCCCCCCACGTCTCCTTTAATCTGCACTCCTCTCCGTGTTCGCAGGACATTTTTGCACCGTGACATGAATCATAAATATGCTGTTTGATGTGAGGAGCTGAAAAGGATTCCCTGAGCGATACTGGTGATGGATGATGTGCAGCGGGAGAACACAGCGCTGCACGGCGGCTGATAAGCCCCTCAGATTCATTATAAGCTGACGTGCAGTGGAGGGCCGGAAACACTCTGGATATACAGGACTCCGATAGATTTAGTGCCAACGTCACGGTGTTAGCTGGAGGGAAACCTGCATCCCCTCGGAGTGGTTTATGGTAAACATCAAGAAGGTTTCCCTCAGAGGTGTTCGGAGACGAAGAAGAAGTAATGGATCCAACTTTAATTCATCCGAAATGTAAACCAGAAACTAACAGTCCTTCCTTCAGTTGCAGCAGGAAACCAGAGTCTAAAAACACAAAGTAAGAGTCAGACGGAAAAATGAAACGTACCATTAATTGCTTTCGACTCAAACCTGTCCGCACAGATTATAAACAGCAGCACGACACAAACACAAGTCCAATGAATTACAGAGATTCAAGTGGAACAACAAAAGCAGCCAATGCAATTAATTACTGTGTGTGTGTGTGTGTGTGTGTGTGTGTGTGTGTGTGTGTGTGTGTGTGTGTGTGTGTGTGTGTGTGTGTGTGTGTGTGTGTGTGTGTGTGTGTGTGTGTGTGTGTGTGTGTGTGTGTGTGTGTGTGTGTGTGTGTGTGTGTGTTAATGTCTTGGCACTGCTTTCTTTTATCAGGCGTTTCTCTTCGGCTGCGGCATCATGCTTTTTCTCCCTGGTTCAGTGTCACTGTTATGGGATTTGAATCCCTCCAGTCTTCCCTAACCATCCTGCCTCCTCTCTCCTGGCTTCCTTTCTTGGCTGGTCATTGAGATGGATTGCAGTTTTTGGGACGTCATCCAACAGGGAGCGCTGAGATGGATTCTCTGGGTCATAACTTGGAGCAGCAGGAAAAAGAGGAGGCAGGAAATGGAGAAATGAGAAGCTCTGATCTCAGTCTCTCCTTCCTCCTCTCTTATTGCTTTCCTTCATCTCTTCATCCTCTTGTTTCCTCTCCTTAGTCTGCTTCCTTTTTCATTTGTGTCTCCTTTCTACCTGACTGCAGGAGGACATATGACTGTGAAATCTGATATGAGGTCAGAATTTTGAGAATTTTATCGAAAAAGTCCAAATCGTTATATTTACAGAAAAAAAGTCAACATTTTGGGATTTTGAGAAAAATACAATTCTTTCAGATTATTATTATTTTTTCCTTAAGTGACAATGATCCATTTGAGTGACATTACATTGAGCCTTCTGGTTGGACAGTGTGGATCTGTGTCTACGTTCAGCAGTCAGAGGACCTTGCAGATCTTGAGCTTACCGCCTGCTCTCATACTTCCTTTTCTTGTCTCCTCCCCTTTCGTCCTTACCTTTATCTCTCCTCCTAACTTATCATATGTCCTTGTTTCCTCTCATTTACTTTTGGCCCCTTCCTATCTTCCTACATCTACAGCAACCCTGTTCTTTCCCCTCTAATCTGAGGTTACCATCTCTCTCCACCATCCTCTCTATCTCAGCCTGGTTCCCTCCCCCTCTCCCTCTCCTCCTCTATCTTTCATTACTTTATTTTGTCTGATCTACCTCTCTCTCTATACTTCACCTAACCTCTAATCTCTTCCATTTATTCGGCCCCAGTCTGTTTACCTCCCTGGTTTCTCTCTGCCCTCTCTCTCTAAAAACAAAGGCTATGATGCATGCTGATCACCGTTACAGGTCTGTCTTCCTGAGATCCATTTGTTAATAGTTGCACGGACGTATGTGCATGCATCAATGTGTTCCTGCATACACAACCTCACACACACCTGACCTCCGTGCATGGACGGACTGCTGAACAGTGGAAGGATCCAGGGAGATGCTGCCTTCAGGGTCCAACACAGAAATACATCATCCCTGCACCTTTACTGAAACGCTCTAGAGAACAGTTGCCCCCCGGTCAGCTGCAGACCACCCCGTCATCTTGCTGCTCTATCCCACTTCTGACACCACGTGTGAAGCTGACCAGTGAGCGGCCCAGAGGAAGAAGGGACCACTTTGATGACCTGGAGGAAACGTCGTCGTCGTCCAGGCGTGGGTCACCAAGACATCAGAGAGAACCCCCGCTACGCCAGGAGCCAAAGGTGAGGCCTTGAACAGTGCACAGCGACTTCAAATGACACCGACAGATGTTTCCGTATGCAGCTCCGTGGGCCTGAACAGAACACAGCTTGTTTTATTTTACCGTTATTCTCCCCGCTGTCATCGAGTCCCACAGAGAAGCTTTAAAGAGCTGCCTTCTCCACTTGAGATGTGAGGCAAGAGCTGGATTTGTTCATCTCATTAGTTGATTTTCTGACTTCAGGAAGGGAGAGCTGAATCTATGAAGCAAGTATTAGCAGAAGATATGTGAGGGTCGATGTTGAATCACCTCTGTAGAGAGACAGCGTTTTTGTCTCCGTCACAAAGCTTAAAGTCTGCACTGCAGGACAGAAGATTGAAAATTGATCCACAGAAAACCCTCACGATGAGCTGAGACAGAAACACCAGCACATCAGGAGGATACTTCTCCTTCTCTTTGAGTCACGTCTCTCTCTGGGGTTATTTTCTGCCCATTTCCTGTCGTTGTTTGTCTCCTTGCATTTATTTAGTTCCCTTCTTTAGTCTTTTATGTCTCTTTGTAGAGATTTGGTTTCTTATTTTGATGGAAGATGAGCATAACGGTAAAAATAAGGCAGTGTTTCTCTTAAAAAGACCTCAAAGAAACGTACAAACACACATAAAGACTTCAGAATGCATCTAAAGACTCAGAGTTATAAACGCTATATTTATTCCTGGGGGAATGTACATTACTACTCACCTGTGGAAGCAGGTTTCCTCTCCTCTCCTGAGAGATTCCAGATGAAGCCCACGAGGAAAATACGTTTCTACGCTGATGAAGCCCCTCGAGGCCCCTGCTGAGCGACAGATTTCACAGTTCACGTAATCTCGAAGCACCAACCCCCCCGCCCCGCCCCGAGGTCTTTCTCTACAGCGCAGCATGGGCTCCATCCCGCTGAGCCCCGATATCAGAGCGAGGCAGGACGACCTCCTGGGAGTGTGAGGAGGTGGAGGCCGTGGCGGGGGGTCCGTCAGTGTCGAACGCTAATTTAATCTTTTTGTGTCGTCCATACGTAGAGTGCAGGCTTTTTACTCGTGCACGAAACTATAAGAAGTCCTGCAGGCGTCTCTGCGGGAGGGAGCTCTTTGAAATCGACCTCCTTACAGACAGAGCTCGATGAAAGACCTTAATCTGTCAAACCTGACATTTTAGCGCTGTTGTTCTCTAACGTGCTGAAGGGGCTAATCAGCTGCCTCCCACTGTCTGCTGTTTGGATTCCCCTGCAGAGCTTCCTGATGTAGCCCCCCCCCCCCGTTACTTCTTACACTGACGCTCATTAACAACTCTTGTTTCTCTGCATGATTATGTGTTGTTCCGTGTAAACACCTGCCTATTTCCTCCGTTAACAGAATTAATGCAATGTTTCCAGAACCCCCCCCCCCAACTACAGGTCTTGTAAAATAATGGTGGTTCGTCTAAAAGAAAGGCATTGGAGGAGTCCAATATGCAGTCACTCAGGGGTCCAGGTTAGGGGGTCTGCGTTATTACTATGTCTACTGAAGTGAAACTGCTTCCTGTTGTTATGGATTAGCCTCCCATTGGAGTTTCTAAAAGTCAATTGAAGACCTATCTATTTCATTTGGCTTTTAATTTGGGGTAATTATAGAGGTCTCACTATGTTGTATTGTTTTATGGTTCTGTGGTCTTCCACAGTCCTCACAGATAAACCTCAGGGATATAGAAGCTGCAACAGCTCCTGCCTCCTCTGGTATCCACTGATCTGTTCCTCCTGCAGAGAGCAGATTATATCAGTGAAGGAGAGACTCTTATTTATAAAGACAGTTATCTGCCTCAGGATGATTCTCTATCGCCTCATTTAGCTGTGATAACGTGCATCATAAAACAGGAACCGTGCAGGAATCAGTCTGTTAGCAGTTTTACCCCTGAGAGGAACGGCCGTCAGCGTCCATCATCTTTACCGTTCTGTTGTCCTCCTTTAACCATGAAGCGGTGGAGACGTGAAGTCATGTGACCTGTGCTGTAGTTCCTTTATAGCCCAACATTAGCCTCCTTTAGCTTAGCGGTGGTGACGTGAAGTCATGTGACCGTGCTGTAGTTCCTTTATAGCCTAACATTAGCCGCCTTTAGCTTAGCGGTGGTGACGTGAAGTCATGTGACCGTGCTGTAGTTCCTTTATAGCCCAACATTAGCCTCCTTTAGCTTAGCGGTGGTGACGTGAAGTCATGTGACCGTGCTGTAGTTCCTTTATAGCCCAACATTAGCCTCCTTTAGCTTAGCGGTGGTGACGTGAAGTCATGTGACCGTCTGTAGTTCCTTTATAGCCCAACATTAGCCGCCTTTAGCTTAGCGGTGGTGACGTGAAGTCATGTGACCGTCTGTAGTTCCTTTATAGCCCAACATTAGCCTCCTTTAGCTTAGCGGTGGTGACGTGAGTCATGTGACCCTGCTGTAGTTCCTTTACAGCTGCTAGCTCTTCACTTGCCCTGCAGCTCTCTATCGTTACCTGTCCTCCTGAAGACAGAAGCTGGATGTCAGAGGGTGTTTGTGTTTGGAAAGAGGCTTAAAAAGTTAAACAGACGTTACGTAACAAAGACCTCAAAACATATTCTGTGTTTCAGTAATCCGCCCTGAGTTGATTCGCCGGGTCGTAAAAGGCGATTAGAGGTCCCAAGTAATTAATGAGTCCTGTATGTTTTCCTAAGCATTTATCTCGGCTGATGACAGACTCGGCCCTCGGCTCTGTCTTTCAGTTGCTCAGCTAATGATGGATGTTGGACTGTGTTTGGAGTGAAAACTAAACCATTTATCCTAATGACTAATGTGCAGCCAAACGTGGGGCTTCCAGCTTTGCGTTGGTTGTCGTTTATCACAGAAATGACACTAATAAGAAGATATTTTGACATATAGAAAATAAAGCCACCCAAAAAGGTATTTAATGGATCAGTGTGTGTGCATAATGATAGTGTGGGGCAGCCTTTCAGTGCCTCTGCACTCTGTTATCACCCTGCTGGAGAAACAGCTTCCTTTAGAGAGACGGAGGAAGAAGAGGGACTGAAATTCAGACTGCATATCAATGCTTTTCATGATTTGTTGCAGGCATATCAAACTGTCTTTATTGCTCTCTTGTTACTTCACAATCAAAGCCAAGTTTTAAAAGTCCTTCTGGTCCAACCAAACCCTCCAAACTTCAGGCAGGTGCACGCTGCACCTCTGCAAATTTAATGAAGCACGCCCTGAGGAACGCACAGACGCCTCCAGACGCTTCTTCCCCTTTGAATGCGTCCGTTAGAGCCGTGGACAGGACGGTAATTGGCTCTCCTCCCTTACCAAAGCTCCTCATTACCGCTCCCTCGGTGCAGTCTGATCTCAGGACAGCTGCAGAAAACATCCCTGATGCATTATGGATTCATCCCCAAATAGCTGCTCATTACCGGTTCAGGTGGTTGATAACGCCGGAGGACTCGGTGTCTGCACCGCTGAGCGATACATGGATCCCAACGGGCCTGGGAGTCCGTGGCTGTCGTGGAGATCGACGAGAACCGGGACTCAGGATTTATTTGTTGTTTGAGGTGCAATTTATGACTGGGCAGCTTTAAGACATGAAAGAACGAGTATTTTCAGCTTCACTCTAATGCAGGATTTACACCGGAAAGTGGGTGGGGCTTAATGCTGTAGTTTTGTAGAATGCCTGGTTATACTATATCTCTGAGAGGAGCCCTGACTTAGTGTCCCTTCAGGGAGCTCCTGAAGGGACGCGTGATGGAGGCAGATCTGATGGCTTTTGCTGCCAGAAAACTTCAGACGTCCGACAGCGACAGAGCATCAATCTGCCGGGAGGGAAGAGGTCGCCACACTTTACGAGCGCTTAATATTTCAAAGCAGCTTCGAAGACGTGATCAACAGAAGAGCAGCACTCCATATTTACCAAAGAGGAAAGTCATTACACACTAAACTGTGCGATGAGAATTGAAGTGGGTTTAATGGTTGAATCTTTGTTGCTTATCTCCCTCTTCCTCTGCGGCTGATACCAGTATAGGGTTATCTGTCACATATAGGGGAACACGAGACCACCAGCCAAGCCCTGTTTACGCTCCAGACATTCAGAGACCGCAAACCAACACTCTCTCGCACTGCCAAAACAGTGACGCGTTCGCTGACGGTCTGTAAAATGTCATTTAACTCTGAACAATGAAAACATCAACATTATAACCAGTCCCCTACAGAAAGGGGCGTGGCCAGCAGCCGCTCATTAGCATAAAGAAACAGGGCTGAAACAGAGGGGGTTATGGGATGATGCAAGGATCTGTTTGGTGTTTCAGCCAATCAGAGACCGGTCTGTTATATATCTGAGACCTGGAATATAGTGTTGATGAAGAGTATAATACATGACCTTAAAACTACCCCCCCGCTCCCCTCTTATATAAATATACATGTGCTTATATAAAACTGTATAAAGCACTTTCCTGAAATATTTGGACAAACCTTCAGCTGGTCTGTGAAGGTGTGATAAAGTGGAGGGAACATTTGGTCCTGCAGAACCCCCCCCCCCCCCCCCAGCAGAGATAAACGCCTCAGAGTCGCTGTGGGAACTTCCATAAATCACGCCGATGTTGGGACACTTTTAAAACTCCTCTCAGAAATTTCTGGAGGCGACAGCAGTGGAGCGTCTCTTCCTCATTCCCTCTGCTCCGTCTTGCTCCTATCATTCCCTGCTTCTTGTGCTAACGTTTAACAATCAGGGCTTCAGGGGATGGAGTAAACATCACGGTGCTGCAGAGAAATACATATATATATATATGAAACACGCAGCTGAAAAATAAAGTTTAGTTTGCAAACCGGAAAGGTTGGGTGTTACTAAGACGGATCACCACACAGCTGCACACTGACTCTGGTTTCCTCTCGTATCCAGACTGGAACATGCCAATATGTCTTTGATCACACGGATTGAGCTTCGGCCGAAAGCTAGAAAAAGATTTGGATTTGCAGCCAAAAATATGGGTCTGCCAGAAAATGAAAGTAGGATTTGCAAACTGAGTTTTGGACTCGCATTAACAAACATTCAACACATGAAAGTACAACTTTTACCTTTGCAAAAAATGCAGATTTTTGGGGGATTTGAAAAAACATAACATTTGAAAAAAACCCTCACATTTTGAATTTGAAAACAACAATCTGGGTGGAAGGGAAACACTTTTGATTTGCAAATAAAGGCAAAGCAAGTTTATCTACTACATCGCACCTTTCAACACAAGGCGATTCAAAGTGCTTTACAGTGAAAGACATTAAGAGCTTTCAGAAATAGAGCAGAAAATGTACGCTTCAAAGCTTTTAGATTCGAAAACATAACTTCATTTCCCTCGTGGATTTAATAAATTACGCTGTTGTTCTTCTTCAAAACCTTTGAATTTGCAAACAAATATTTACGATTTTCAACTCAAACCTTTTTTTATTTCCCTTCTCAAATATATTTAAGCAGCGATTAAAGCAACTCCAATCATTTTTGAAAAATCGTCTACAAAGACGGGTTTAGGATTTGCCTCCAAAAAAATGTAACGTTGGCAAACATTTGGTTTTGGGACATTTTTCAGAAGCTGCAGCACGTTTCTCCTGGTGGAGGAGGTTTGGACGTCGCAGCGAGTTGGCCCCTGTCAGCCACCATAGTTTGGTGAAGTATCTTTAATCACAGATTCACTTTTAACCCTTTGACATATTTTCTCCTGTTAAGAATTTAAGCCTTAAGATAGAATCAGCTGTGACGTCCATCTTTATTTTGAGCTTCTTTTCTGGTCTGGAGACGGCTGTTGGCTAAAGACAGATGAGTCCTAGCAGTCTGTCCAATACGCAGCGAGGCGACTGTTCTGTCTTCCCTTGGCAAACCCTCTTAATGACACCTTCAGTAACACATATCGTTCCAGTGATTCAGTTTGGTTCCCAGTCAGAAACTCTTCCATCTCAGTATTCCTTTCATCGTTGTTCGTCTGCACTGCTCTCTGTCCTTGCCTCAAACAGCCGTGGGTTTATTTGACAGGTTTGCTGATAGGAAACAAAGAGGGAATATCTGCAGGAGCTCACAGCGCTTATCAGTGGAAGATGCCGGAGGCGTGTTTCCTCCTCCCCAGAATGAAGCGTTGTGCTGCTTCTGAAGAGTGTGCCCCCTCCACCCAGAGAAGCTGCAGCATGGCGGGGACTGCAGCTCTGCAGGGGGCTGCATGTTAGACCCTCAGAAGCTGGGATGAAATATTTATGTGCACGGTGAGGAGAGGGGTTTACGAAGAGGAGGCCTCAGCAGGGGTCAGCTTCCTGCAGAGCTTCCTGTCTGACCGCTGCACAGTTTGACTCACCTCCGACTGAGTCTGAGGAAATGATGAGGAAGAAGTAGATATTTGACTTCATAGGCCCTGTTCCCTGTCCTGTAGTTCTGCAGGTGTTAGTGCATGTAAATGGTCTGCTAAGTCTAAAATCCGGAACATAGCTACATCACGATGGAACGGTTGCGGTCCTATTGGCCAGCGCTCCAACACATTGTATGTGACAGGCTAAGGGGCGGGAATAATATATATAACTGGATTTGAACTACTGACCTGTTGTAGCTGTTAAAGGCGGAGCTTTTTATTTTGCCCGTTTTTGGGTTTTTTTAAAGCATAAAATGGACTTTTACAAACTGTTACTCGGATCGAGACCGTCTTTGATCTTCCAGCATGGATCCAGAGTCAGACCAAATACGAGCAAAACGATCGGATTTGGAAAATACACTTTTAGACTTGCAAAGAATAATAATTAATAATCAGAGACAAAAAAGTTGAACATTTCAGAGGATTTTCTGGAAGTCTTAGTAAGAGGACGCGTTGTAATACCTGAGGGAATGTCAAATGTGTGGGCCCTCCGTGGGACACGTCTATCAACTGTAATGAAACTGATTTAAGATTTGAGGCTGGATTTATATTCTGAATAGTGCTGCGTACCTGGACTCACATTCAGGTTCAGGTCCGGACTCAAGTCCAGAGGTTCAGGTTCCCATGGCTTGTGTAACTAAAGTGAACTTATTGTAAGTTAATTATCAATGGAAAATAAACTCAAACTCAAACTCAAGAATCAACTCAAACTCAAACTCAAACTCAAACTCGTGCGGTGTTTTGTGTTCCCTGCTCCTGTCCTTACAACTTGTGTCTACATTTCTCTACAAAGTACAAATGTAGAAAAGAGTTACAAACACTTTTTGCCCCTTAGTCTACAAATGACTTATGACATCAACTACAGTAAACCACTAGTGTACTACAAAGCTCAAACCTTTATTTCATTCACCAAACTAAAGTAACCGAACCCAAAGCTCCCCGCACAAGAGAAGATGGCGCTGAATAAACGCCCTAGTCGGCTAGTCCCGATGCTGCTGCTAGTATATCTTATAATATAAAGCTAAGAAAGCCTGTTTAAAATTGAAGCCTATTTAAAATTAAAGCCTGTTTAAAATTGAAGCCTATTTAAAATTAAAGCCTATTTTCCCAAAAGTATTCTTCAGCTTACCTCGATCGTTGTTATTTTGCTCGCCAAACATCGCCGCCAATGTGACCCGTGACGCCGTAGAGTCCAAACAAAGGAGTTAGCTACACTACCAAATATCCAGTATGGCGACCACAGCAGCCCAATATGTCTAAGCCAATCACATCACTAGCTTCCCTTGACGTCACACAGATCTCGCGAGCAGTTGTGATATTTTGCGAGACTTGGTGAGTTCAGTAATGGCCGCCATATCTGAAGCCGAGACGATGCTTTTCGTCTTTTCTCAGCCCAAATTTCTCGATCTATGGAAGGTTTTAGATGGTTTAGAATAAAAAGGAGAATATACGTAAGTGCTTGTTTTTTTGCGAGTCCAAGTACCGGTTCCTGACGTTCCGGTTTTAACCGGACTTGAACCGAAACTTTTTACAAGTCCAGTACCGGTTCGGCGTACCGGTAAGCAGCACTAATTCTGAATCACTTCTGATGGAAAATGTTCCAAAAACATCCCTGTAGATGACGTCATTCAAACAACACGTTCTTCTGTCATTATTCCGTAGAGCCGGTTCTTGTTCCACTTATTTAAAATGGAAATGTGTCTGAAGTTTAAAATATATGTCGTGTATGGATCAGAGGGACTCCAGTCTATACGTTTTCATTCCCTCCTAATTCCGACCTTTTTCTCCTAATTCCACATTCAGCCGGCGTCACACACACTCAACATGTAACAGAGACGGGCAGAGTCTCCTCATTAACTAACGAGAGGACGGACGGGAAGCTGACACCTGAAGGTCAAAGTGTCAATTAGAAAGGTCAACAGTCCCAACACATTAGTGTACCTGTGGTGACCCGAATACTGTGTGTGTGTGTGTGATTGCTGAACTCTTCTCTCCCACACCCTCCCCCCTATGTTCTGCCCATTACAAATCCACACAGACTCTGGAGGAAGCACCGGCTTTCCTTCAGAGTCTTCTGAAGGAAAGCCGGTCGCTGCATCGTCCCGGGATAATCTCATTGTGGGTCCGATATATTAACCACATGAGTTGCAGCGCGGCTTTGAAGTTGCTCTGAATTATCATGAACTAGTTCTTTATGCATAACTTCAATACAACTGAATGCATGCTTTCTCCCGGAGCCAGAACCCTTCAGTACCACTTCTTTACTTAGAACGGTCAAACACATTAAAAACTACTGCACGTTTCTTCTGAGCTCGGAGAAGAAGCATAACTAGAAAATAAACAGTCTTAATGTAAGCATTTCATATTCCTGCCACTTCTGATCATGGGACAACATGTTCCTTCCTTTCTATGAGTTCTATAAAGAGGAAAGCATGAGACATGGTGAGTCAATGCTTATCAAAGAACAACAAGTCATGGATTCAAACAGAAATAAGAGGGAATGGTCATGATGGTTTTGCAGGGTGAGGGCCATACTGTAAGTTCCCTGGCTGCAAAAAGACTTCAGACGCAGAGAGACTTGGAGTAGCTTTTTGTGTCATTTGTAATAAATGGACGGGAAGATTCAACATGTTTGATAACCTTTTATAAAGGAACAAACACGATGCTCGAGAGCCCCAGCAAAGTGCTCTCTCAGCTGTGAAAGCTGCACTTTGATTTATCAGCAAACAGCGTGAAACATACGGTCCTTTGAGCTCAAACTGCAGGTACATCAATCACCAGACATCACCGAAGATATGAGATATCTTCAGGGAAACAGGGGCTGAAGTAAGCTTCACAGACAACAGAAAACATCTCCAGCTCAAACTCTCTCACAGCAAACATCAAACATGGCTATTTAATTACATCTCATGAATCATGGCCTAATTAATCCTGACATTAACACCCACATGCTCTCCGCATATAAGTGGCTGCTGGAGCGCTTCATCTGAACCCGGAGGGACTTTTGGCACATTTTAATCACTGTGGCCTCGTTTACAGATATGGAAACAGTGCGATCATGGCTGGAAGTGAAGTGAGACAAACATGTTACTGGTGCAGTTTGTAGCCCCGCCCCTTTTCACGCTCCCAGTTTAGCAGCAGCGTTGCAAACAGAGAGTTTATCAGAGGGGATCCTCAGCTCCTCTGAGGGGATCCTCAGCTCCTCTGAGGGGATGGTTTCACAGCATCCTCTGTCAGAGACTGCAGGAGGACATGAGACAGTAACTCTGATCTGAGGTCCTGTTTAATAACTCTGTAGAGTCTGGAGGTGTAGATGCTCTGCTGTGAGGAACTACGAGAAGAACCAGAACATCTGAGCCGGACTGCAGACTGAAGCTCCTGTTATAATCAACTCTCCCTGACAGGAGGGGAGACAGAGGGTGGTTTTCAGAAGGAAATCTGGACTTTGAGTAAAAAGTCAGAATTCTGTAATTTTGACAAACATTTTTTGTTTTCAGAAACAATTTAAGAATTTGGGGATTTCTAAATATAGACTTTTAAGATTTCAGAAAAAGTCAGAATTGAGATTTTTTGAAACAAATCTGAATTTTGAGAAATAAGTAAAAGTTATTCACAAGTTTCTGATTAAAACAAGTTTCTGATTAAAACAAGTTTCTGATTAAAACAAGTTTCTGATTAAAACAAGTTTCTGATTAAAACAAGTTTCTGATTAAAACAAGTTTCTGATTAAAACAAGTTTCTGATTAAAACAAGTTTCTGATTAAAACAAGTTTCTGATTAAAACAAGTTTCTGATTAAAACAAGTTTCTGAGATTTTCAGAAAAAAGTCTCCATTTTTAGAAAAGAGTCAAAATTCTGCGCATTTGAGAGAAAAGGTAAACAGTGAGTTTCATCAGAGAGCCTTCTCAGCTACCCTGGGCTGATGGGATGGTTTTAAAACAGAAGGAAAGTCTAAATTCTCGTTTTGCAGAATTTGAAATTCTAAACAAATCAGATTCTTTTGATTTCAGTCAGAATTTAGAGGAAAAGTCAGAGTTGACATTTGAAGGAAAAAGACACTCCTATCAAGATAACATCAGTCTGTGAAACAGCTGAAACACAGACACAGCCTAACCGGGCGTCTCTGTGTTTCTGTTTGGAGGTTACCATGGAAACAGTTTCTTCCACCAGCACTATACATAGCCGATGCTTCACAATGCAGCGAGTGGTTTCCGAGAAAAAGAACAGACCATTATGGGGCTGTATCCTAGGAAGACGGATTCCACAGCCTGCTGGACAAAGACATGTGCTCTCTTCAGGCTGCTCTCTGACGATCCTCATCACGCATCACAGCTGGAAAAGGTGCAGCTGGTTTTAATGACTTTGCGTACTGCATTCAAATATAATGTGATGAAATGAATGTGACCGTACCTTCAGTCTAACTCTCGTTTATAACAGCCTCGTCTTCTTCATATATCAGACTTTAAAGACCTATGTAAAGACACCTAAAGAGAATTCTGCTCCCGGTAAAGGAACCCTAACCCATCTTTGCAGCAAAGAGTCATTTTCTGGGTCAGGAGAATTGATCAAATTCTCCCCCTCCTGTATGAGTCTGAGGACTGCATGAGGGAAGACCTGACATTTCTGGGCCAAATGGTGCTGGAATCCTTCTCTGTGATTCCTTCGGGCGGCAGGAAAGTAATCATGAGTTTAAACTGATCCGGGGTCAGTGTGCATGCTGTCAATCAAACCTAAATGTGGCAGAGTTTCAGAGGAGTTTTAACACAGAGTAGTTCCTCCCATGCTTCACTTCACAGCTTTACCAGCACTGTGTCTTTGTTCTCCGCTGTGAAGGTGATCTGCGTCTGTACTTACAAATCTGATGTGTGATGTCGAGCCAAAACCAGAGAACTGCTTTCTTTTTTATTTTAAAGTTCTTCTCCTGTTCAGGATGATATGTAGTGTCTATACTGGGACTAATACTAATGTTCAAAAAGCTCTTTCTTTATCCCATACTGCCTGAGCGGCAGCTCCTCTATTCACTATTCTGAATTTGACCGGGTGGTGACGTGAGGTCATGTGACCGTGCTGTAGTTCCTTTATAGCCCAATATTAGCCACCTTTAGCTTAGCGGTGGAGACGTGAAGTCATGTGACCGTGCTGTAGTTCCTTTATAGCCCAATATTAGCCTCCTTTAGCTTAGCGGTGGAGACGTGAAGTCATGTGACCGTGCTGTAGTTCCTTTATAGCCCAACATTAGCCTCCTTTAGCTTAGCGGTGGAGACGTGAAGTCATGTGACCGTGCTGTAGTTCCTTTATAGCCCAACATTAGCCTCCTTTAGCTTAGCGGTGGTGACGTGAGGTCATGTGACCGTGCTGTAGTTCCTTTATAGCCCAACATTAGCCTCCTTTAGCTTAGCGGTGGTGACGTGAAGTCATGTGACCGTGCTGTAGTTCCTTTATAGCCCAACATTAGCCGCCTCAGTACAAAAGTAGGTTGTAGGAGTACAGACATTAATCAGTTCAGACGTCAGATGGTTGTAAGTGCAGGCGGGGTCTATCAGTCATCAGTCCGCTCTCTGAGGGTTTGTGGCAAATAATCACAGACTGCAGAACCCCTGCAGGGGGAAATCTGTCCAAATTAAAGCATCACTATTACCATATGCTGACAGATCATCCTCCTGAGAGCTGGCATCCATTTGATCCTGACACTGAGGACTTTATTCAGACGTAGTGCAAACACTTTATCTGGGGGAGGTGAAAAGCACAGCCGGGGTCTCACAGAATAAATCACAGGTTTAATGGCAGTGAGGCTTTTATTAAGACACATTGTTTGTGTTCTTCAATAGGAAGTTGCTCTTTTATGTATGAGTCATAACGATGTTATATAAGGCTTTAAGAAGTCTATGTTGATGTTAAGCCTTTAAAAAAACCCATTTAAACCCACGCTCTTTCAGGGGGAAGGTGGGACGTGCTCGGCTCATTCTCAATAACTTTCCACGTCAGCAAAAACACGTGAAGGAACATCTGATTTGTCCCGCTTTCTGATCCTGAACGTCTCCCAGCACCCCGGTCCCAGCTGTGTGCGTCTCTCTTTAGTGTCCCCTGGTCTCCAGCTGTGTGCGTCTCTCTTCAGTGTCCCCTGGTCTGCAGCTGTGTGCGTCTCTCTTCAGTGTCCCCTGGTCTGCAGCTGTGTGCGTCTCTCTTTAGTGTCCCCTGGTCAGTAGTGTCCCCTGGTCTCCAGCTGTGTGCGTCTCTCTTCAGTGTCCCCTGGTCTCCAGCTGTGTGCGTCTCTCTTCAGTGTCCCCTGGTCTGCAGCTGTGTGCGTCTCTCTTTAGTGTCCCCTGGTCTCCAGCTGTGTGCGTCTCTCTTTAGTGTCCCCTGGTCTCCGTTGTGTTGGAGCTTCTTGCAGCGTTTGGTTTCTGCAGCTTTCAGTAAACTGCTCATGTTTCCTCTGCTGAATGTTCTCTAGATGCTGCATGTGATGAAGAGCTGCTGCAGATGTTTCTGCATGAGTTCTGATTTGTGTTTCTATATCTGCATCCTCTCTGAAGCTGCAGAGTTTCTCCTGATGGAAAAGGTCTGGGTCGTTGTAGCACGTTGGCACCACTCGGCCTCCCTAATGAATGGATAAGTTAAATGCTGCTCTCTAGCGCAACGGGGCAGCTGAGTTACCTTTTCTGGGGAACATAAGAGGACCTCTCTACAGAAAAGGCTAGACCCGACTCCTTTTTTACGCATAAACATTTCCAAAAATGAAACTTCGAGCTGCAAAACGATTCAAAGGTTGTATTTCATTCAGTCCAGTGTCTCTCATATAATTATACTTCTGCTCATGCAGAGACACAGAAAGCTCAAGTCGGAGCTGAATATGTAAAACCCCCAGGAAGCGAGGGCCTCGGGATGTGCAGCGTGACTCACTGATAACGGATTTACCGGGTGTAGTCCCAGCAGGGCGTTCAGGACAGGACGGTGAAGCCAGCTGACGATTCTTTATCTCCTCGGCAGAGACTGACTGCATGGACACGGATGGGGCCAACGGACAGAGAAAGGATGGAGCTGAAGGTGTTGTAGTTTGGGGTGTAGCAGGAAATATAATGTAGTAGAAGAGCAATCAGAATGGTATTTAATGTAAGGAGCATATTAGGTTTAAAACAAGGCCTTACAAACTGGAATTAAGAGTGTGAAACCAAAAGGCACCTCTACCAGGTTCAGGGGAGCTCTGAAGTTCATGTGGTACGACGGCTTAGGGTTCGACAAACTCCCCTCTCAGGTGCTAGAACAAAGGATAAAAACAGTGCTACTGAGGGAGTGTAGAGTGTCACTGAGGTGTTTCTGAGGTGTTTGTGTCTCAGCGCCTGCAGCTGCAGTCAGCTCGGATTTACTCTTCAAACCGTGACCCAGTTTGATTTAAAGCATCCTTAGACACGTCTTTAATCCGCGACTGCAGCGCCTGTCCTGCACATCCAGACAACTGCAAGTCATCCCCCTTTGCTCCCTTCTCTCTGAACCCTCCTCACTCACCACAGCTTTTTCTATTTCAAAGACGGCTATATTTCCAGCCCATTACCGTTTAATGCCAGTGATTTTAGCACCAGCTCTACAAACTGGATTATTTGAGAAGTCCCCGGGCTGCACCCAGAGCTCCGTGAACAGATTTATGCAAAACACCATAACCTCAGAGGCACTCGCACTCTGAGTGTCTTTTACAAACGGCCCTGAAAGAAACATCGTGCTGCTCTACATAATCCTTCGTTCAGGGGGGGATAGAGTTAGAGATACGGACCTCGCTGCATGTCTGGTGTGACTTCCAACATGCAAAACTGACTGATGCAAAACGCGTTTGGTTTCTGCAGCTTTCCTCAAGCTGCTGAATGTTCTCTAGATGCTGCATGTGTTGAAGAGCTGCTGCAGATGTCTCTCCATGGTCTCGGGTCTTTATCAGATCAGCTTTACAACCCTCAGGTCTTCGGAGCCCGTTAACTATCATCTAATATTGATTTAAAGACACCTAAAGTCACCCACTCTGAGGCCTCTTTATCATTAAGACTCATGACTCTTGGACAGCCTCCCAGAGGAGGGCCCCTTGGGTCCAGTTTCAGTTGAATTTAATATCGTTTTAAACTTTATTTTAGAGTCATGTGTTACCTGGTATTTATTTCCCAGGAGGGGGAGGGGTCGTATTATTGTTATTTTGGGATGATGAGGCACAACACACATCAAGATTGGATTTTATCTCTCCTGACTTGAGAATGATAAGTGAATAGGAACCCTGATCAGTCGAAGGGTTCCCCTGACTCTCCTGATGCAGATGGGTTGTGTGAAATATCCCACAGACAGAGACATCAGGGGAAAGCAAACACAATAAGGAGCAGTGGGAAGAGAAGCTGCTCACTGGAGCTGTCAAACTCCTGGCAGGTTGTTGAAAATGTGTCTAAACAACGGTGTCTGTCGGGGTTAGAGAAACGTAGCAGCTGCTGCACTGCGCTGAAGGTGGAGAGCAGTCCGTTTAAAGGTCAGCAGCGCCTGAATGCGCTCGTGCACGGCCGGCCGAGCGCGAACCAGACGGAGATAAAGACATTTCCACACATAGACTCTGTTCCTCTGCCGGATTACTTTCTGCCCTCTGAGCGGCAGGAGACGACTTCCTGTCAGCTGCAGGCAGGTCTGCTGCCAGCCGCCTCACAGATACCAACAAACTAAGTCTGGTTTCACTCCACAGGTTTACATTGTGTAGTCTGCAGGTCTATGCACGAGTTCTGCATAGAGACATAAATCAACTGCTAACACCAGCGGTGAAATTATGATGCTCGTAACCTTTCAAGCTGCCAGCAAGAGCTTTCCATTAGTAGAATAGAGAAATCAATCACAGATATGGAAGAAAAGCAACGAAACGCAAACACACGATTTAAAGATTGTGAAGAAGAAATGAACTAATAAATCATCCGCAAGGTAGAGGAGGAGCAGCGGGTCGAATGATCCCAAATCAGGCCTCAGAACACAGCTGTGTTATATCAACTAGAAGATCCAGGTCCTACTTTAAAGAGTCTCCACTTTAAAGAGTCCTCTCCTGCTGATGTTCAGGTGTATATCAGTATGTAGTGTCTCTACTTTAAAGAGTCCTCTCCTGCTGATGTTCAGGTGTATATCAGTGTGTAGAGTCTCTACTTTAAAGAGTCCTCTCCTGCTGATGTTCAGGTGTATATCAGTATGTAGAGTCTCTACTTTAAAGAGTCCTCTCCTGCTGATGTTCAGGTGTATATCAGTATGTAGTGTCTCTACTTTAAAGAGTCCTCTCCTGCTGATGTTCAGGTGTATATCAGTATGTAGAGTCTCTACTTTAAAGAGTCCTCTCCTGCTGATGTTCAGGTGTATATCAGTATGTAGTGTCTCTACTTTAAAGAGTCCTCTCCTGCTGATGTTCAGGTGTATATCAGTATGTAGTGTCTCTACTTTAAAGAGTCCTCTCCTGCTGATGTTCAGGTGTATATCAGTATGTAGAGTCTCTACTTTAAAGAGTCCTCTCCTGCTGATGTTCAGGTGTATATCAGTATGTAGTGTCTCTACTTTAAAGAGTCCTCTCCTGCTGATGTTCAGGTGTATATCAGTATGTAGCGTCTCTACTTTAAAGAGTCCTCTCCCCCAGATTTTCAGCCAACCCAGCTTGGTCTCGTCCTCCGATGCACCGTGGGTCCTTTAAATCTGTGCCAGAGCCCCCCCGCAGAGTGTTATGTAAATGTGATTGAACAGCCAGTCCTGGTTGAGACCGGTAATAAAGCAGTGACTCACTAAACAGGAACCCATGATCCACTGCTCAGCTCAGAGGACTGGGTCGTACAATCCCTTTTTGTTACCTGCACTTTCTTGATGTTGAGAGGGTACAGACTTCATTGGGTCGTCAGGGGGGTCTTCATTGATGATAGGTCCAGGACCAGCAGTGGAATGTATCCCACTGGGGACAAGGGGAAATAAAACATCCAAATGATATACATACAGCCCAGATGTGGTAATCAGTAGTGTGTGTGTGTGTGTGTGTGTGTGTGTGTGTGTGTGTGTGTGTGTGTGTGTGTGTGTGTGTGTGTGTGTGTGTGTGTGTGTGTGTGTGTGTGTGTGTGTGTGTGTGTGTGTGTGTGTGTGTGTGTGTGTGTGTGTGTGTGTGTGTGTGTGTCAGTGTTGTACGGTGCAAACACAGTTACAGGTAAACAAACCGAAGCAAACCAAAGCCTGCCAGAGAGAGGGCAGAGTAGAGCCACTGCAGGAGCTCAGCACTCAGAGCCCAGGTGAGCTGAGTTTGGTTAATTAGTGCCATGCAGGGGAGGAGAGAGGCAGGAGAGAGGCAGGAGAGAGGCAGGCGAGAGGCAGGCGAGAGGCAGGCGAGAGGCAGGAGAGAGGCAGGAGAGAGGCAGGAGAGAGGCAGGAGAGAGGCAGGAGAGAGGCAGGAGAGAGGCAGGAGAGAGGCAGGCGAGAGGCAGGCGAGAGGCAGGCGTTAGAGACACTCACAAGAGAGACTCAATGACGACCCCTTAAGACGTGGTCTACAGGGACCCAGGAAACACCAGATCAACAGACGTGAGCTGGCTCTTACCAAGTCCACCTAAAGGACCATACCAGCCAATCCCGGCTGGAATGGGCCAGAGGTGAGCAGGTTTAATGACCTGGCTCCAGTAAGCTGGAAACGCAGCGCTTCGACCGAGGCTCGCGTGAAGTCGCTAATCGGACTGGAAGCAATGATTGGTGCACAGGAGAAGAAGTCTTGGAGAAACCCAGCAGAGCTCTGACCCCCCTGCCGCTCCCTCAGAGGATTACCCAGTGGTGAGAGGCTGCAGGGCGTCTCTATAGGAAGCGGGTACGCCTCTGAATGTCATCGCCAGCGCCGCCGTCCTCAGAGACGCCCCCCGGATGTTTGAAGGGTGACAGGACACGGTTTAAATGCACCAAATAATTTAATACACTTTGGCAGGACAGAGAGAGGAGGAGACAGGCAGTGGGCGAGGGAGGACAAAGAGAGACATGATCAGACAGGAAGTCAAAGGAGGACGTTTTGTTATTCAGCTTCAATAGTCTGTCTTCTTCAGACGAGTTGGAAACATCCAGAACTTCATTAACTCTGTCTCCGGATCTCCCCTCACCAAAGGCAGCATCACATTACGCCTCATTAGCATATTTAAACATCACACTTCAGAAAACATATGAAATAAAAACGTATTGTGTTAGTGTCCGTAGTGCGGGGGGGGGGGGGGGGGGGGGTACTCACAATGTATGAGTCTTAGCATCCATATCTTCAATGGCCGTTTACTTAAACCTACCGACTCTTTTCCTTTCAACATTTCAATAATTACACGGTTTTTACCCCCATAAAATAATAGGATTTTCCAGATATTGAACTTCACTCTTTTTTTCACACACACGTATACATTAGTGCATGTAAATGGTCTGCAGAGGCTAAATCCCTGTCTTCCCTCCCGAGGGAGTTTCTCCCCCTCCCCCCTGCGTGAAACCCCTTTGTTTACTTCCAGAACATTGTGACATCACTACGGAACACTAGCGCTCCAGCACATTGTTCGTGATATATCATGAAGAAGACTTTTTTCTCTGAATTTCAATTTTTTTTCGATTTTAGACATTTTTTTATAATTTCACAAATTCAGACTGGGCTCTGGTTTCAGACAGAGGGTGAAAGCAGGTGCTGCAGCAGGCAGTCTGAGAGAAGTAATAATAATATACTGTTTTGCACCTGAGAACGAGCGGAAGAGGGCCTCTCTCACGGTGCCAGAGGAAAGTTAAATGATCACCAAAGACCTGGCTGAATTAACTGGGATACAGGCAGGCTTAGGAGCAAAAGTAGAGGGTATTTGTTTCAGGCTTGGAAACATGCTGCTCCCCTCCCCCTGCTGGACTCTCTAACCTGTGTTTAAGGGGAATTACAGCATTACAAGCCTGTGTTCTGTAACTCCGGGTCTTTCTGCCTTCAACCTCTCGGTCCTTCCTCACCTTCTGCCCATCTCTTTGTCTGTGACTCCACTTTTTGTCCTGCCAGAGCATTGCGTCATTAAGTGGTTGTAATTATGTTGTGTCATCCTTTAAATACCCGGGGGGAGCGTTCCCTCTGAGGATAACGGCTGACATTCAGAGCCGCATTAAACAGGGACTGCCTTTGGGAGACTCGCCCTGCAGGGGAAGAAGCTTCACCCCTCCAGAGGTCTGAGGCTACAGGCGCCACATCACATTATTCCAGAGCTTTTTCCAAGACTGACTCCAGCACAGCCTGGGAGTCAGGCGGCTTAACACCTCAACACTCAGAAAGAGGTGCAGAGGTCTGGGCATGTGGTCTTGGGTTAGGGTTAGGGTTAGTCGCCAAGTATTGACCGTATTTGTCGGGGGTTTGTCCTCAGTACTATCAATAGAAGGAGCTTGCATGTGAGAAACTGAAGCCCTGAATGAGGTTGTTCCCCAGCTGGGTGTGGCTGGCCTCCATTCACCCTCCCACCACCACACCCCCACAGCTCAGTTCAGTCTCGCCGCTCCTCTCCACTCCTCCGCTGCAGTTTAAGAACCTGGCCTCCTCTTCCAGTCTTCGCCAGTCCGTCTGCTAACCTCACGTGGTAAAACGCAACGGCCGCCCAAAGCTGATGCCAGCGGTCTCATTCTTCGTCTAACTTTGCATGTTTGTTCAGATCCACTTAGCTGCTACGCCCAGCCTCCTCCCCAATGCTCCCCTTCCTCCCCCGTGCCCCTGCTCCCTGGATATCTCCCTCCCATCACTCCCAGTATTCCCCAGTTTACCTGCCTCGACACCGCCATACGTGACTTAGTTAATCTCCCGGTCCTCGTGCTGTACCCGACCTGTGAGCGTTGGTACAGATCCGTAGTTCTGTTTCAGACCTGTTGTAAACGTGCCGGTCCAACTTCCCTTGAAGGGAGGTTGCAGCATTCATAACCCGGGGGCTAATTCTCATATTTGTGTGATTTGGAAGTCAGACTGCAGCAGGAACAAAGGCAATTTGGAGCCGAAGCGTCATTACCGACATTTCTATCGGACCAAAATAGGAGTTTAAGGTCCAGGTGGACAAATACTGCAATTTCCATTCAGTTTGATGAACAGCTGGGCACTGTTTGTTGTGCTGACGCTGGGCTTTATGTTCCTCAGCTTCATGTTTGAAATGATGGCTCACACACACACACACACACACACACACACACACACACACACACACACACACACACACACACACACACACACACTGATTTGAGGTGACAGTTTAATTTGGGCCTTGCTGGCGCTCCGTGTTTGACAATTTCCAAAACTGAAAGATTGCTGAGGTTTTCTCCTGATGGAAAAACAAACAAAGCGGAACCATAAAGGTTTCATCGTCACATCTCAGCTGTGTTCGGGTTCAGAGCCAGAGACAGACAGGAACCAGGACATATCTCAGACTGAGTTTTGTGTTTACGAGAGTTTAATATCCTGCAGCGTTTTTTCGGGCCGTCTTCCAGGGTTTAAATTGACCCGTTTCGATGCCAATAATCCAGACCAATGTGTGAAATGCAATATTGTACGGCTCACTGCCCAATGACAAAGACCCAGTGCTGCCGAGGTGTCCCTGAGCAAGGCACCGGCCCGTGCACTGCTTCACTGCCCAAACTGTAAAATCTCGGCTCAGAAACACCAAGGAAAGACGTGTAAAATGCCCTCAAGGTCTGCAGGAAATGACCCTCACTATGAAAGGACTCACCGTTATTACTACTGGTATTTCTGGGACGAGGAGCAGGATGTTGACTAACCTGGTTCACTAAATACTGTGTTTGTAAACTGTATCATTTATTCATAACCATAGGGTGATCTTTGGGGGAGGGAGGTGCACGTTTGTCTGTGTCTTCTGCTGGGAAATCAAAATGCCAATAACCGTGCTGGTCTGACTGGTTATTTTCTGTGGTTTCCTGAAAAATAACAGAATGACTTTCCATCAGTGTCTTTTTGAGACCTTTTAGAAACAGATGTAGTGTCTCCACTGGGACATGTCTCCATGCTTTAATGTTCAAAAAGCTCTTAATCTGGAAGGGATATTAGCCTTTGCAGACCATTTGCATACACTAACAGCTGCAGAACACACTACAGGAGAGGGAAAAGCAGAATAGGGCCTCTTTGAGACTACTTATGGAACTAATGCCTCAGTAATAGCTGCTTCTACAGGGAAACTTTGCTTCATCATAACTTTTAATAGCTCAATTTCAATCTTGTATTATAGAAAGAACCTTAACTATGGCTTTCTGTCACTAAAGAGTTCTTTGTTCAGTGTTTGTTGATGGTTTATAGCTAACGTCTACCTCAATCCTCAATTCTCTTTTTGAGATGTATTTTTCTAGCATGTGTATGAAAGTGCCGGCCCGCTGTGGAGCTCTGTTCTCTGGGTGCTTTGACCCTCAGAAGGCCTGGATGTTCCTCCAGATGGGAGCAGCTTGCTGTTTGAGATGCAGCTCACAGTGGAAGCTCTGTGCTGAGCGCAGGCTGGGGAGGATGAAGCAGATTTCCTCTGAACTCCATCTGCAGGTCACATCTCTCCGAGGCTCACTTGGATCTTTCAATTTACCTCCAGGCCTGGGGTTAGATATGAGGCTCTTTGTTCGGGGGACAAAGTGTCAGCGGCGTGCACAGACTCTCTGAAACTGTTCCTGCAAACTGCCATGGCTCAGCGCTGGCTTGTGACCCTTTAAAAGGAACGCACCATTTGTTTTTGACACTTGCTCAAAGTCTCTCTGCATCCTAATCGGACCCTTTAGGGCGTCACTCCGTCTCTGGCCGGCTGAAGTGCGGGGATGGGAAAGGGATGCAGCAGAGATTAAACTGAACCTTATATTGTATAGTGATGCCGAGAACACTGGTACTAAAACAAGTTCTGTAAATGGAAAACAATAACTACTGAAACAAAGAAGTGTATCTTAAAGTTACAGAAACACACACCCAGTACCGTGTTTGTCTTTATTTTGCACAGTTACTTCATTCTGCCTTTATCTGTGTGAAGCCCCGTTTATTGTGCCCCTCTCTGAGGATAACTGGCCCCCCTCAGACATGAACTTCACCTAGGTCTCAAACTGTTCTCTCCTTCTGCCAGGAGATTAAGATCTCTCTGACACAAACATACCAGGTCCTTTGAGTTGGACTGTTGCCATAGTAACACAAAAGCATCCAGCACTGTGCACCACGTAAGATTTTCAAACATTGCATACAGTTGACTACGGATTAGCATAATGCTAACTCAACACTGAAATTCCCATTGACATGCTAGCACAATTAGCATGGCCATTGTTTTAAAGATTGTACACATTCAACAAATGTCTCAGCTAAGTATTTAAACAGCAGACAGTTGACTACTTACAGACATAACATGATGAACAGAAACAGAGGGGAAAACAGCTGTTGTCCTCCATAGACTTACACTAACACAAGGAAACTACGGCAGAAGCGTCTTTGTTCTGCTCTTCAGTAAATGAGCGTTTCCACCCCTTCAAACTTCCTGAAAGTCAACATTGCTTAATAAAGAAGAGCTCACTCTGCAACGACATTTAAAATGTGCGTAGTGGAACTTCAGAGTTTATGTGAAATACTTTGGATTCTGAGCCGGAGTTCCTTTGACGCTGAACTTCAGAAACATGAACAGTGTGAAGGCGCTGAGAGAAACGCCTTCCTTCTTTCCTCCCGCGTCCGGCACTGAGCGATGGTTGCATCTGATGGCGGTTGTTAATGGACCTGTCCGACCCCCACCTCGGGGAGCCCATCACAGGGAGCAGCAGGGGGTCAAACTCTCTGAGCCTCTCAGCCACTTCAAAGTGTCCTTCACAGCTCGCCGTTATGGATTGATGGCGGATCAAATCTTGGGTGTGACTCAGGAGCGACGAGGTGATGGCTTTTCATCAACGGTTACCCCCCCCCCTGTTATGAGAGACCTTGGAACACCCTTTTCAAAAAGCCCCAGAGCAAGGCACTTGAACTGAACCCACCTTACTCTTTTCTTTAACCAGTTCTATTCCCAGAGCTTTTTGAAATCTCTTCAGTTTCTCAGCTTGCATAACATCCTTAACACAAAACCGCTCGAGCATATTTCAACATCGAGGTGTGTGTACGTCGCTTTAGATTAGTGTCCTTTAAGGATGCTAAACAGATTAGATTCTTAGGGATAGAGATGAGGGAGTTTACGGGTCTGTGATACTTCTGAAATGTAATAATAATGTCCAGCTCTATGAATGTGGATTTCACAATCCCATCAGATAGATTACCAGCTAGCTAATGTTTGCTACCTACCTTAGCTCCCCCTCCAACCAGCTAGCTAATGAAGGTTAGCTTTCTAACCAGCTATCTCCAGATCGTTGGCTCTCTAATCTGAATATTATTTAACCCCCTCTGGTTAGACCTGGGTCTACATTCAGCATTTCAGATTAAACTATTGTCCGTCCTGCCACTGGGTCTCTCGTGCTTCGCTCCACCCTGACCCTCTGAGAGCTGCAGCATTGATCTCCTGAAGGGGTCAGATCGATGTGGCAGGTCTGTGCTCCTCGGCCTCTGCAGAGAATTACACGTGAACCTGATTTACATAAACATGTGCATAAATGACCTGAAATTCTCCTCATCCAGAGCTGAGTCCAGTGTGTGCACATCATTAATATGTGATTATCAGCAAAGGTTCTGTGAGGAACGTGCAGATTTAGACTTGGAGTCAGAATAAAGGTCGTTCCAGTTTAAACTATTAGAAATGCTTGCTTTCTTTCACCAGAGCGTTGAATCCAGATCATTTTAAAGAGGCCTCATTCTGCTTTTCAGGGTGTTTCCTCCTATAGCTTTTAGTGCATGTCAATGGTCTGCAGAGGCTCTCTCCCCACACACGCTTCTTAAAGTCTTGTTCAGTCTGTGACCGATCCCTCAGCGCTGCCTCCTCCTTGTAGATGCATGACAGGATAATAATCCTCCTGTCTGTCACACGGCTCTGATGTCAGAGGTATGCACCTGTGATGCCATCCCTCCACAGCCTGCAGAGCACCTGTCAGACCGCTCTCTAATCTCAGGTGTTATCGGCGAGACAGACTGAAGCCACAGCGTGACGAGGCACCGTGAATCCGGATGACGAACACATTATAATTCATAATTCCTCCTGGTCTGAATCACACCTGTCAGTTAGGAGGACTTCCTGTGACTGTGTTCTGTAATGGGGTCGACCCGGGAGATGTGAGAGCTTCAGCTCAGGCTTAATGTGCCCTGACAGCTCGGGCCGCCGTCTGATTGGCCGATTCACCAAAGTTCGCCTCGCATATTAAGTATATTTTCAGGAGTCAGTTTCAATCCTGAGGAGTCACGGTACAGAGCCGAGCCGGGACGACCCAAACACACAACGTATGAATAAGCAGAAGTACTCTGGTACTCGAGTAAAAGTAACAGTACTCAGGTCTTGTACTTGAGTAAAGTAGAAGTACTCAGGTCTTGTTCTTGAGTAAAGTAGAAGTACTCAGATCTTGTACTTTAGTAAAGTAGAAGTACTCAGATCTTGTACTTGAGTAAGTAGAAGTACTCAGATCTTGAGTAAAGTAGAAGTACTCAGATCTTGTACTTGAGTAAGTAGAAGTACTCAGATCTTGTACTTGAGTAAAGTAGAAGTACTCAGGTCTTGAGTAAAGTAGAAGTACTCAGGTCTTGTTCTTGAGTAAAGTAGAAGTACTCAGATCTTGAGTAAAGTAGAAGTACTCAGATCTTGTACTTGAGTAAAGTAGAAGTACTCAGGTCTGTACTTGAGTAAAGTAGAAGTACTCAGATCTTGTTCTTGAGTAAAGTAGAAGTACTCAGGTCTTGTACTTGAGTAAAGTAGAAGTACTCAGGTCTTGTTCTTGAGTAAAGTAGAAGTACTCAGATCTTGTACTTGAGTAAAGTAGAAGTACTCAGATCTTGTACTTGAGTAAAGTAGAAGTACTCAGATCTTGTACTTGAGTAAAGTAAAAGTACTCAGATCTTGTACTTGAGTAAAGTAGAAGTACTCAGATCTTGTACTTGAGTAAAGTAGAAGTAATCAGATCTTGTACTTGAGTAAAGTAGAAGTACTCAGATCTTGTACTTGAGTAAAGTAGAAGTACTCAGGTCTTGTACTTGAGTAAAGTAGAAGTACTCAGATCTTGTACTTGAGTAAAGTAGAAGTACTCAGGTCTTGTACTCTTGTAATATCTACTTGCCTCCTGATCTGCTGTTTCTACGTCTCACTGCTGCAGGTTCCCACCTCTCCAGCACCGGCCACCTGTCCCTCCATCCTGCTGATGGTCTATAACTGGATATCTGATGGGGGTCAGAAGGCGGCAGCAGGATCCAGATGGTGCGTTAATAAATGTTTACATCGACGTTCAGACAGCTTCGGCACATTTCCTGACAGCTGCTGTTGGCATGAGATCAGGGAGGAGGAACCTGAGCGGGCAGGAGGTCCACGCCGTGTTCAGCTCCCGTCCATTTCCTCCCGGATGTGATTTCACTCACTTAGCTCGTTGGTTTTTATTCAGGATGCTAATACGTGTACCTCAGGAGGTTTCTGCAGGTCTGGAGGTTGACCAGCCTCGGACAGAAACATCCACGCTCTCCAGAGGATGCACCTTCAGGGAGCTTTCCTGCAGCCGTTCGGATTCACCCCCGGTATCATTCAGACTGGATACTCTAATTAGTAATTCAGGACAAACTGTCCCCTGCCAAAAAGGTTATACGCATTTTATTTAAACGTTTTTCCGCCACTTTTTTGGGATGAATCTTTGAAGCAACTTCAGTCCTTTTCAAAAATACCAAATATTTAATCATTTTGAGGATTTGAACCCTTTAGAGGAGCTGTTGCTCCCCTTTTACCTACCCAAGACTGTGGTACAGAGCCACTCCCAGATATCTATTGTATAGAGAACACTCATTGTTCTGATGAAGAACAGAGATGTCCTGGTTTCCAAACGGCCTTTAAAAGAATCCTGAAAATGATTAAATATTTGTTCAGAACAAGGCGTTGTTTTTCATCTAATTACCACAAATACCACATCCTGACTCCAGCTTCCATTGATGGAATTAATGAACAGCCTCTGGTGTAATAATGAAACACTGGAAATGGTTCTCAAAACAGAACCCTATAATCCATCAAACTATGTGCCCCTGATGTTAAACATGGTCACAGTGTTATTATCCTTGGCTGGTTATTTTAACATGTGTTTCACGTCGTGTAAAGGAGGTTTTATGAGGATGAAACTGTAAAGAAGATAAGTTGGGACTAAATTGGCTGGAAAGATGTAACCAAGATCTGGGTAATAATGAACCCTAACCCATGCTTAATAAACCTGGACCCAAAAGCTGTGATGACTAACGTAGAGTTTTAGAAAGCAGATCCTGTTTTTGTTCAATTTGGCAGCTAAGACTGAGCGTGCTCCGGTTCGGCTCCATCCTCCGTTTCATTGGAGCAGAAGGAAATATGGGGGGTCTGGAGAGATTCTCTGTTTCCAACGTGAAAATAAGGACTCTTTTAAGGATGTCAGAGACAGCCGAATGGAGTTGAAGCTTTGGCAACAAAAAAGAAACGCTGCAAGAAGCTCAAAACCACACTCTTCACAAACACCAGTCTCTTCACACAGGAAACCAGTGCGTTAATAATGCACCCATCCCATCATAATATGTCATCCAACTGCATTGTGTTCATATCACAGGTGGACTTCTCTTCTTAATAATAAATATGTGAAATATTCATGACGCCCGGCTCTAACGAGGCCCTCCTGATTGATCCGAGTCGACCTGTGCACCATTAAAGCAGAGGAACACCTCAAAGGATCCCTGCCTTCACATACGTGAGGGTCCTGTTCTGTTTCAGAAATTCCATCAAGGTTTGAAAGAAAGTCGGCAGAAAAACCAACGATCCTGTTTTTGATAACTTTATATTTTAGGAAATTCAATATTTCTGTCCGGTACATCCAAGACCCCCCCCCCCCCTTCCTCTTTGATATCTTCAGACTGATGTTTGTCGTGTTGTCTCACCTCTGAACCGCTGTCCACCTCTCACATTCAAAGAGCTGCAGAAAAATCAGGAAAAATCACACATTTTTATTCATTTGATTAAATACAGATCGTTGTTGTCGATCGAACTACCCAACAGATGAGAAAGATATCTCTTCAGCGTCCACGATGCAGAGATCAAGGAGCTCCTGTTCTTCCTTCTGTGGTGCTCCTGTAGTTCTATACGTGTTAATGCATGTAAATGGTCTGCAGAGGCTAAATTGCATTGTGACTTTATATTCGTATTGTGTCACAAAAACAACTAACCTGAATGGTTAACAGTCATAAGTATGGGGTGACAAATACAACCGTGTAGTATTGATCATATTCAGTAAGAAGACCCCCCCAAAACTCAGTCTGGTTTTTCAATCTAATTCTGCGTGCCTATGAGGTCCCTCTGAAGTCCTTTTGCATATCTGTCACGTCTATGTTTGCTCTTTCTGCTTCTGTTTGTAGCAGCTGCACATCTCTCTTGTCATTTTGCATCTGATTCAGGATCAGAATGGGTTTTATCATACCAGGAATTAGCTTTGGTATGTGGTGCAAACAGAGACACAGAAAGGAGAAGACGTAGCTAAAGTAAATACAACACAAACAGGACTGTTGTTACAGCTGTTGTAAATAAACAACACAAACAGGACTGTTGTTACAGCTGTTGTAAATAAACAACACAAACAGGACTGTTGTTACAGCTGTTGTAAATAAACAACACAAACAGGACTGTTGTTACAGCTGTTGTAAATAAACAACACAAACAGGACTGTTGTTACAGCTGTTGTAAATAATCAACACAAACAGGACTGTTGTTACAGCTGTTGTAAATAAACAACACAAACAGGACTGTTGTTACAGCTGTTGTAAATAAACAACACAAACAGGACTGTTGTTACAGCTGTTGTAATAAACAACACAAACAGGACTGTTGTTACAGCTGTTGTAAATAATCAACACAAACAGGACTGTTGTTACAGCTGTTGTAAATACAACACAAACAGGACTGTTGTTACAGCTGTTGTAAATACAACACAAACAGGACTGTTGTTACAGCTGTTGTAAATAAACAACACAAACAGGACTGTTGTTACAGCTGTTGTAACTAATCAACACAAACAGGACTGTTGTTACAGCTGTTGTAAATACAACACAAACAGGACTGTTGTTACAGCTGTTGTAAATAAACAACACAAACAGGACTGTTGTTACAGCTGTTGTAACTAATCAACACAAACAGGACTGTTGTTACAGCTGTTGTAAATAAACAACACAAACAGGACTGTTGTTACAGCTGTTGTAACTAATCAACACAAACAGGACTGTTGTTACAGCTGTTGTAAATACAACACAAACAGGACTGTTGTTACAGCTGTTGTAAATAAACAACACAAACAGGACTGTTGTTACAGCTGTTGTAAATAAACAACACAAACAGGACTGTTGTTACAGCTGTTGTAAATAATCAACACAAACAGGACTGTTGTTACAGCTGTTGTAAATAAACAACACAAACAGGACTGTTGTTACAGCTGTTGTAAATAAACAACACAAACAGGACTGTTGTTACAGCTGTTGTAAATAAACAACACAAACAGGACTGTTGTTACAGCTGTTGTAAATAAACAACACAAATACTGAACGCTGTGTTTAACGTGGAGAGCTGATTTAACAGAGGTCGTGTGGAGAAGAGATGTGCAACATGTGCAGGACTTTCCCTTTAAAATCAGCCAGATGTTCACATGATGCGCATTAAGGTGATGCATCATGTTGGGGGGGGGGCTGGATAAAGGGTCAGTGTCAGTTGGATTCCCGGGCCTTGTAGATGAGGCCGGTAGCGAAGGGGAAGAAGCTGTCCGTTTTGCATCTTCCCCAGTCGCTTTGAGTCTCTAATGAGGGGTTCGGCCCCTCCCTGTGGTCCCGGCGTGGTTTGTAATCTTTGTGTGAATGTTTTTGTTTAAGTTTTCATCAAACCAGTGTGAACTACTGGGTCGGTTTTCCTTCTGTGTCCCATTTGTTTTCAGCAGCTGCCACAGATGTATATGAACATAAGTGGGTGTAGCGTTGCCTTCACAGCTGAGATCTCAGAAAGGGAGGCCCATCAACATATCTGCAGGAACAATTCACCTGATTAAATCACCATGATTAACCAACCGGTGTTTCCCAGTCTGAAGCGAAGGCTGTAATGGTGCCAGCTGCAGGTTCATCAGTCCTCTCAGAGCTGGATCTGCTCCCTCTGTAAGCCGGACACATTATCCCTTCATCGGATTTACTGCTCCTGTAAGACAGACTGGGAACCGACCAGCAGGTTGATTCCATTTGGAGAAAAGAAAAGTTCTCATGTAATAAATCTGTGTTTTTCATCCATGCTGCATCTCCTGCTGCTTCCTGTTCAACGGACGGAACATGCTTCACTTTGTTACAGCTTTTATCCAACATTATGGTCTGTCTGCATCTCATAGAGTCTTAGTGCAAACCTGGAAATGTTGAGTACCCCAAAGTTTCATGTTAGAGATGTAGAGTAGGAGTCTCCAGCACATGGGAACTGCTGGAAGCTAAGATGTTGGGCAATTGGCACAAGCAGATAATTATTAAAAGCATCTGGACAGTTATGGACTGGTTTTGGAGGTTATGGAGGATGCTGAGTCCATTCTGACAGTTTCAGGATCAAAAATGTTCAGAACTCTCAGTGGGCAGATTTTGATGAACTTTGGGTCAATTTGGAAGTTTTAGGGAACTCAAAACTGCCATTTGTTATCCTAGAAATGTCAGAAGTGCATTCAGCATCCCAAATAACTTCTGAAACCAGGCGCGTTCAAGGAGAAAGTCAATTACAGATGAAAAGATACCATCAGAGAGATCTGAGGGCAGGATCAGAGGGTTCCTTTAATGCACCGTGCACTCAGGTCTCAAAGAGTCCTCTCCTGATGTTCAGGTGTATATCAGTATGTAGCGTCTCTACTTTAAAGAGTCCTCTCCTGCTGATGTTCAGGTGTATATCAGTATGTAGTCTCTACTTTAAAGAGTCCTCTCCTGCTGATGTTCAGGTGTATATCAGTATGTAGTGTCTCTACTTTAAAGAGTTCTCTCCTGCTGATGTTCAGGTGTATATCAGTATGTAGCGTCTCTACTTTAAAGAGTCCTCTCCTGCTGATGTTCAGGTGTATATCAGTATGTAGCGTCTCTACTTTAAAGAGTCCTCTCCTGCTGATGTTCAGGTGTATATCAGTATGTAGTGTCTCTACTTTAAAGAGTCCTCTCCTGCTGATGTTCAGGTGTATATCAGTATGTAGAGTCTCTACTTTAAAGAGTCCTCTCCTGCTGATGTTCAGGTGTATATCAGTATGTAGTGTCTCTACTTTAAAGAGTCCTCTCCTGCTGATGTTCAGGTGTATATCAGTATGTAGAGTCTCTACTTTAAAGAGTCCTCTCCTGCTGATGTTCAGGTGTATATCAGTATGTAGTGTCTCTACTTTAAAGAGTCCTCTCCTGCTGATGTTCAGGTGTATATCAGGATGTAGAGTCTCTACTTTAAAGAGTCCTCTCCTGCTGATGTTCAGGTGTATATCAGTATGTAGAGTCTCTACTTTAAAGAGTCCTCTCCTGAGTGACTTGCTGAAACCTTGTGTGATGCTGCTTGATATCGTGGTTCCATCGTACATCCTAATCTGCCCCCTCATTAAAGTCCCTCCCTCCCTCCCGTTGTTGCCCTGCTGTTGTCGTGGTGTGACGGCTCTACCCTCGCTGCAGCAGCTGGAGTTTCCTTGTCTTCTGTAAACTGTCTTCTTGCTGACAGAGGAGCGTGCCGCCGCCTCCAGCAGAAGCACTCTCTGCACTCTTTGATCCTTTCCACAGAATCCAAAGGAAGACATTTCTCTCCAAATTGTGTGATTTTTAGCAGCTCTGCAGCTTTGATCTCGGCTCCACAGTTTTTACACGGTTCTTCTTTTCTGACCCGGTTCTGTCTCCTGTTATTTCTCCACGTCTAAGCCTGGTGTGATTCTTCAAATACTGGTTTCACAACACGCTCAGAAGAAGTACATTTATTGATATATGTTTAAGGGGGTGAAAGAGTGGTGAAGAAAGGCCTGCGTATTGACAGAAGGCTTTATATTTAAGGGTGTTTCATAAAAGATGTGCTTGAATTTGTTCAATTGAAAGTTTTCATGAAGCGCAGATTGAATGTTCCAGCAGTTCATGTATTAAAGGGGATGCTATTCTCCCAATTTACAAGACATTAACTATAGGCTGACATATATGGAAGAGGATTAGGGCCACGTGAGAACATGTGTTATTTCTATTTGAGAAATGAAATGTACAAATAGTTTTTCTGTTGAATTCTGTCATTTTGTCCAAACTCTGAAAAAAATTCTCATTACCTTTTTTTACTTTTGGCCCTGATCCTCTTGAGAGGAAAGGGAAACCTTGAACAATGTATTTATCCTGCAGTATTCATCCTGTAGTATTTATCCTGCAGTATTCATCCTGCAGTATTTATCCTGTAGTATTTATCCTGCAGTATTTATCCTGCAGTATTTATCCTGCAGTATTCATCCTGCAGTATTTATCCTGCAGTATTTATCCTGCAGTATTCATCCTGCAGTATTCATCCTGCAGTATTTATCCTGCAGTATTTATCCTGTAGTATTTATCCCGCAGTATTTATCCTGCAGTATTTATCCTGCAGTATTTATCCTGCAGTATTTATCCTGTAGTATTTATCCCGCAGTATTTATCCTGCAGTATTTATCCTGTAGTATTTATCCGCAGTATTTATCCTGCAGTATTTATCCTGTAGTATTTATCCTGCAGTATTTATCCTGCAGTATTTATCCTGTAGTATTTATCCTGTAGTATTTATCCTGCAGTATTTATCCTGCAGTATTTATCCTGCAGTATTCATCCTGCAGTATTCATCCTGCAGTACTTATCCTGCAGTATTTATCCTGCAGTATTCATCCTGCAGTATTTATCCTGCAGTATTTATCCTGCAGTATTATCCTGCAGTATTTATCCTGCAGTATTTATCCTGTAGTACTTATCCTGCAGTACTTATCCTGCAGTATTTATCCTGCAGTATTTATCCTGTAGTACTTATCCTGCAGTATTTATCCCGCAGTATTTATCCTGCAGTATTTATCCTGTAGTATTTATCCCGCAGTATTTATCCTGCAGTATTTATCCTGCAGTATTTATCCTGCAGTATTTATCCTGCAGTATTTATCCTGCAGTATTTATCCTGCAGTATTTATCCTGCAGTATTTATCCTGCAGTATTTATCCTGCAGTATTTATCCTGTAGTATTTATCCTGCAGTATTTATCCTGCAGTATTTATCCTGTAGTATTTATCCTGCAGTATTTATCCTGCAGTATTTATCCCGCAGTATTTATCCCGCAGTATTTATCCTGCAGTATTTATCCTGCAGTATTTATCCTGCAGTATTTATCCCGCAGTATTTATCCTGCAGTATTTATCCTGCAGTATTTATCCTGCAGTATTTATCCTGCAGTATTTATCCTGCAGTATTTATCCTGCAGTATTTATCCTGCAGTATTTATCCTGCAGTATTTATCCTGCAGTATTTATCCTGCAGTACTTATCCTGCAGTACTTATCCTGCAGTATTTATCCTGCAGTATTTATCCTGCAGTATTTATCCTGCAGTATTTATCCTGCAGTATTATCCTGCAGTATTTATCCTGCAGTATTATCCTGCAGTATTTATCCTGCAGTATTTATCCTGCAGTATTTATCCTGCAGTATTTATCCTGCAGTATTTATCCTGCAGTATTTATCCTGCAGTATTTATCCTGTAGTATTTATCCTGCAGTATTTATCCTGTAGTATTTATCCTGCAGTATTTATCCTGCAGTATTTATCCTGCAGTATTTATCCTGCAGTATTTATCCTGCAGTATTTATCCTGCAGTATTTATCCTGCAGTATTTATCCTGCAGTATTTATCCTGCAGTATTTATCCTGCAGTATTTATCCTGCAGTATTTATCCTGCAGTATTTATCCTGCAGTATTTATCCTGCAGTATTTATCCTGCAGTATTTATCCTGCAGTATTTATCCTGCAGTATTATCCTGCAGTATTTATCCTGCAGTATTTATCCTGCAGTATTTATCCTGCAGTATTTATCCTGCAGTATTTATCCTGCAGTATTTATCCTGCAGTATTTATCCTGCAGTATTTATCCTGCAGTATTTATCCTGCAGTATTTATCCTGCAGTATTTATCCTGCAGTATTTATCCTGCAGTATTTATCCTGCAGTATTTATCCTGCAGTATTTATCCTGCAGTATTTATCCTGTAGTATTTATCCTGCAGTATTTATCCTGCAGTACTTATCCTGCAGTATTTATCCTGCAGTATTTATCCTGCAGTATTTATCCTGCAGTATTTATCCTGCAGTATTATCCTGCAGTATTTATCCTGCAGTATTTATCCTGTAGTATTTATCCTGCAGTATTTATCCTGCAGTATTTATCCTGCAGTATTTATCCTGCAGTATTTATCCTGCAGTATTTATCCTGTAGTATTTATCCTGCAGTATTTATCCTGTAGTATTTATCCTGCAGTATTTATCCTGCAGTATTTATCCTGCAGTATTATCCTGCAGTATTTATCCTGCAGTATTTATCCTGCAGTATTTATCCTGCAGTATTTATCCTGCAGTATTTATCCTGCAGTATTTATCCTGCAGTATTTATCCTGCAGTATTTATCCTGCAGTATTATCCTGCAGTATTTATCCTGCAGTATTTATCCTGCAGTATTTATCCTGCAGTATTTATCCTGCAGTATTTATCCTGCAGTATTTATCCTGCAGTACTTACGGGGGGGACAGGGATCAGCTGAACCGAGGGTTTTCTGTCCTGCACTCTGACACTGACATTACAGACAAACAGCCACGAGCCAACAGTGGGAGGACGACTGTGTGTGCGTGTGTGTGTGTGTGTGTGTGTGTGTGTGTGTGTGTGTGTGTGTGTGTGTGTGTGTGTGTGTGTGTGTGTGTGTGTGTGTGTGTGTGTGTGTGTGTGTGCGTGCGTGCGTGTGTGTGTGTGTGTGTAGTGTGTGAGTGAACCTTCAGCCATTCAAACTAGCTGCACCTTTACCAGCTCTGAGAACACTTTACTGATCAATCATTATAAAACATATCAGAGATATTATTCTGAAATGGACCAATCAGACAATGAGTACTTTTACTGTCACTACTTTAAGTACATTTAGAGGAGAGTACTTTCTACTTTCACTGGAGGAACATTTACAATACTTTCACTGAGACAGAGTATTCCTACACTCTGGTACTTCTACTTTACTCAAGTACAAGACCTGAGTACTTCTACTTTACTCAAGAACAAGACCTGAGTACTTCTACTTTACTCAAGTACAAGATCTGAGTACTTCTACTTTACTCAGTACAAGATCTGAGTACTTCTACTTTACTCAAGTACAAGATCTGAGTACTTCTACTTTACTCAAGTACAAGATCTGAGTACTTCTACTTTACTCAAGTACAAGATCTGAGTACTTCTACTTTACTCAAGTACAAGACCTGAGTACTTCTACTTTACTCAAGTACAAGACCTGAGTTCTTCTACTTTACTCAAGTACAAGACCTGAGTACTTCTACTTCACTCAAGTACAAGATCTGAGTACTTCTACTTTACTCAAGTACAAGATCTGAGTACTTCTACTTTACTCAAGTACAAGACCTGAGTAATTCTACTTTACTCAAGTACAAGACCTGAGTACTTCTACTTTACTCAAGTACAAGACCTGAGTACTTCTACTTCACTCAAGTACAAGATCTGAGTATTTCTACTTTACTCAAGTACAAGATCTGAGTACTTCTACTTTTACTCAAGTACAAGATCTGAGTACTTCTACTTTACTCAAGTACAAGGTCTGAGTACTTCTACTTTACTCAAGTACAAGATCTGAGTACTTCTACTTTACTCAAGTACAAGACCTGAGTACTTCTACTTTACTCAAGTACAAGACCTGAGTACTTCTACTTTACTCAAGTACAAGATCTGAGTACTTCTACTTTTACTCAAGTACAAGACCTGAGTACTTCTACTTTACTCAAGTACAAGATCTGAGTACTTCTACTTTACTCAAGTTCAAGACCAGAGTACTTCTACTTTACTCAAGTACAAGATCTGAGTACTTATCCCTCCTCTGGATGTATTAGTGGTCACATGACTTCACGTCTCCACCGCTAAGCTAAAGGAGGCTAATGTTGGGCTATAAAGGAACTACAGCACGGTCACATGACTTCACGTCACCACCGCTAAGCTAAAGGCGGCTAATGTTGGGCTATAAAGGAACTACAGCACGGTCACATGACTTCACGTCTCCACCGCTAAGCTAAAGGAGGCTAATGTTGGGCTATAAAGGAACTACAGCACGGTCACATGACTTCACGTCTCCACCACTAAGCTAAAGGAGATAATGTTGGGCTATAAAGGAACTACAGCACGGTCACATGACTTCACGTCTCCACCGCTAAGCTAAAGGAGGCTAATGTTGGGCTATAAAGGAACTATAGCACGGTCACATGACTTCACGTCTCCACCGCTAAGCTAAAGGCGGCTAATGTTGGGCTATAAAGGAACTACAGCACGGTCACATGACTTCACGTCTCCACTGCTAAGCTAAAGGAGGCTAATGTTGGGCTATAAAGGAACTACAGCACGGTCTTTTCACAACACACTTGGATCTTTTAAGAAGTATATTGGCAGTTTATTAAAAGTTTATTTATTATTTCTCGCCCTTCTCCCAGATGACCTTTCTCATTCTCCGTCTGTCAGAGTGAAACATAAAGCTCTTTTATTCCTCCGGGGGAAATTTGGTGAGGAACATTAGCACAAAGAGTTTAATTGTGGCGTATCAATCAGAGTCTCCTAGGCAGAAGTGTATTGTCTGTTCAAAGCATTTGGAGTCTGGTGCTCATCATGTCTCTTTGCTATATTTACAGGACTCTGTTTGCCTGAGAGATGCAGTTTTGTGACATTGACTTCACCTCTGGTGCTGGACTTCATCAATCACATCATTTGATTTGTGATTATCCCATTCATTATCTCACATTACATCGTCTCGCCCTTGCAGAGTCCTCTGACACTCGCTCTGTAAGGCTCAAAGAAAAGTGGCTGATTTTAAATCCAGACTTATATTTTATTGATTAGAAAAATAAAAGCATGCAAGGCTGATTGTTATCCTCTCAATGCACATGCTCTGTGAGGTTAGCAGAACCATCGGGCTTCAGGATAACTTCACAGAAAGCTGCTAAACAGAGTCAGAGCAAATGAACATCAGTTTGTCCCAATAATGATTGAATTTAAATGAGAGACTCGTTAGAGAGGCCCAGCAGGCCCACCGCTCTCCTAATATCATAATCATCTGCTTCAGAAGCTCAGAATATATAAGCCGCTAACATTTCCCCACTGTTTGCACCAATCACAACGCCTGAAACTCCTGATTCCTGCCCTGATTATACCTCTTGTTTACAGATCTGCAACTACCCAGAGAACAGGTGGATACAGGTGTTCATCCCTTTGGGGTCAGTTCTAAAAAAAAGCCACTTGAATTTCCAGACGTGCGATGATCTTCTAAGGAAACAGTATATTTCCACAGAATTTGAACCACTGGATCACCTTTGGAGATTTTGATGTTGGGTTATATGTCTTAGACTATGGAGAAGTCAACTTTACAGTTAACAAGCTTCTTCAGAGAGGTTCTTGTGTGATTTTAAACACATCATGTAAAAAATGATACCTGAATCACTGGATTATTGCAAAACATTTTCAAACTCCAACAGGAACTACAATTGCATTTCCGTGTTTGAAAGAGATACCATGGACACGCCATGATCCCATTTATTCTGCACAATGACAGTCAATTGGTCAAATGCATCGCACCAGCCAAGAGACTTTATGTCCCCGCATCAGAAGATACACAACGCCGTCTCTAAGTATCCTGGCTCCTGGCTCCTGCAGCTGCATGTCGCTCTGCAGGTGAGGGGTAACATGTGCATCGTCCACGTGGTAACTGATGACAGCTCTCCACGCTCCAGAATACCTGATCACTTTCCCCAGTCCGTTCCCAGTCTGCAGGACTCTGGTTGACGTACTGTTGGCCGACTCCATACACGTATATGCTTGCACTTAAACACCGGACATCAGAAGCTCCTGTCTGCAGAGGGGTCCAGGAATGATTCAGTCTTTAGGAACATTAGCGCCTCAATGTTTTTATCCCAAAACTGTTATTTTGATTGTGAAAAAGCGCTGTCATTCTGTCCTGATTGAGGTCAAGTTGTTGCATGAACAGGAAAGCTGGATAGCTCAGTGGAGCTGGTGGTCCACGCACCAGATCTGAGTACCCCTCCCACCTCTGTGTAACTGTGTATCCTGCAGACACAGGTCAGCAGTGGGGGATCTAATTGGCTAAAGTCTGCTGGTTTCCCTGCCTCTCAGCGGAGATCCCTTCAGGCTGCTCTGATCCTCTGTTAGCAGGGGGCTGATGGGGGTCCGACCTCCAACGGGCGATACTGATGAGGGGAGCGAGGAACTGCTGGTGAAACAGAGCCGGGTCTTTTCATTGATTTGAGGTTTAGCCGCCGTTGAGTCTGTTTTCCGTGCACTGGTGAAGTGTTTAAAGGTACGAGCCCTTTTAGACCGGACATGTTGTTTGTAAGGCGTCCACACATGTCGAACCATAAAATCAACAACGTTAATAAAAGTTATTTATCCAATAAATGGACAAATGGACAGATGGACAAATGGACAGATGGACATTTAAAGTCCCATTAGTCCGAGAAAAGGTCAAGTCAAAGCTTCTTCAACAAACTGAATGTTTGGTTTCCGTTGATAGATAGTTGCATATTTAAATTAAAGTGGACGATATTGTGAGCATCCAGCTATCACACACACACACACACACACACACACACACACACACACACACACACACACACACACACACACACACACACACACACACACACACACACAAACACACACACACACACACACAGACACACACACACACACACACACACACACACACACACAGTGTCTGCCTGCAATTCAGTTCTGCTCTCCCTGTTGCTTCGTTTCGGATAGGTTGATTGCCGGCGCTCACAGGATGTGCATTATTTGAAACTCTGCAGACGTGTTGATGGGAATGTTTGCAGGGAGCGGAGAGACATCCTGATCTCTATCACGCAGAATAACCAAGACCTCTTTAGAGAATCCTCTGGAAACTCTCTTCCCATTCAGCACGGCCTCTAAAGCATCCAGGACTTCCTCTGTTGTGAGATCAGCATTTAATCTGAGCAAACCTCCCCGTTAGCGGGTCAGAACCAGCCTTTAAATATATAAGCAATGCTGGATCAGGTGGGAGTGTGGAGGAATTAGTCCACAGCTCCTTTCTGACATATCTCAGCAGGAGCCAGGTGGAACTAATCTTATTAAAACCGGCTGTGTGTGTGTGTGTGTGTGTGTGTGTGTGTGTGTGTGTGTGTGTGTGTGTGTGTGTGTGTGTGTGTGTGTGTGTGTGTGTGTGTGTGTGTGTGTGTGTGTGTGTGTGTGTGTGTGCTGCGACAGTGTTTGGGGCCGAGCCATCGTTAATGTTATCCATTCCATTTGAGCTTCCCGCTGCGCCTCGTGGAGCGTCCTTTTCTTCGACTCTGCTTACAGCAGCATTTTGTTGTACGGCGCATTAACAGTGTGAGTGGGGGGGTGGGGGGTGGATTGGGGGGGGATTGCATTTGCTAAGTGTGAGTATTTTTAGCCGTCTGTCGTCATCCGTCCCCATAGCACAATGTGGTGCAACGCTGCAAGGTTCAGAAACCCGTCACAGAGACACAGAGAGCCTGGAGGTGTCTGTAATTCTCATCCAGCAGGAGAAGGCATTACAGTAAAGTGCGTTCCTGTAACGCTGGTTCAAAAATGTGTGTTTTCAACATAGAAAAGGTAACATTCATCAAGGCACATAGGCATGGATATTAGGGATGCAGCCGTGTCACATTCCTCAGGCGATGTTTCAGTGGATGTTTGGACCCCGCTGTGCCGGGATGAGAAAGACTCAATGTTTTTAAACAATACGAACGTTTTTTCCAGGACTGCATATTATCCTACCTTTGAATGAGCACAAAATACTAAAACAACACTATTTATAAAATCTCTCTACCGTGCTGTACGATCACAGAGATCACAGTGTGTGTGTGTGTGCCACAGACAGTGGCTGCTTGGATTCTGCTTTGGATGAACAGAGGCCGTCACACGATGAGAGCACGCTATCAGTCACTGCTGCTGTCCGGCCCAGCTGTTTAAGATGAAGGTGTGTGTGTGTGTGTGTGTGTGTGTGTGTGTGTGTGTGTGTGTGTGTGTGTGTGTGTGTGTGTGTGTGTGTGTGTGTGTGTGTGTGTCCACCTTGTCCTGATGGCAGACACACTTCAGACAGAGTTCAGTTCACACTCGCTTCACGGGGCAGAAATCCTGCAGCATGATGTCACCCGTCTAACACCAGGCTTTCATCCAATGGCTGTTCAGAAGGACCGGGCTATCACCAGCCTCTGTGAAGGACATCAAGAAGAGAAACCAAAAGAGGATTACCAAACACGTGGTAGAGCGAAGTCCAGCAGACTCTTTGCTCGGTGGCACCTGTTCACCCTACGTTAGTCTCATTGTGGATCATTGGCCCCTTTCCGAACTCAAGATCTTTATAGGAAGTCACCAGGACGGACCAGGAGAGGAGAGTCTGCTTTGGAAGCCTTGAGGCGGGCTTTTAGCTGACGCCATTGTGTATTTAGGAACCAGAAGTGCCCGGACAGGATGGAGTGAGGTAACACAGAGACAGATTTGAGGGTGAACCAGCTGGTAAAACCCAATCTAAAGGTATAGAGAGTATCCTTCTTTATCTTCCAATTGACTCTGAATGGGACCATCCTGTAATTTAAGTCTTCAAACTACAGATTGAGACCATGGCTGCTTTAGCCTCCCATTAGAACACCAAACTCTATTGGAATTAAAGTCATTTCATTTAATTAGGGGTCATCTTAGGGGTCTCACTGATCTATTTGCGTTCTGGTTCTGTGGTATAGCTCCTTTAGTTTGTTTATTTGGATTTAATTATGTTCCTTGCTCTTTACGTGTGTCTGTAACGCTCCTTCGGCGTCATCTTCCAGGAAAGCTGCTGTAAATAGAGTGTACTGTTATTATAACTAAAGCCTGCAGCGCTGCCACACATCGCTCCACCAAAACCAGGTTTCTTTCATCCCCGAGGGTTTGATTGAGTTCTGTTGGGAGGGGCTGTGATGAAGTTTTGCACACATGGAGCCAGTGTTGTGTTTTTATAAGAAAGGCCACCTGATCGGGACGACTGTAGTCAACAGTGCATAAGGACTACAAGTCCCAGGGTGCCATTCGCCCAAGAGAGAGAGATGGGCAAGCTGTCGGACAGAGGCCTCGAGGCTCCGTTTTCTAATCGTTTAAGTCACTGTGAAGCAGACACGGACCTATAGAAAGGAACAAAACCATCTCAGCTTATTCTTTGATTTGAGTTTTGCCTCTTTTCTTGATTTGTAAAGTCCGGTTTTCTTTGTTACCTGTGTGAAAGGTGTGTCATTTTACATCCTCCCGCCATCGGAGGCCAAGCAAGTCATCAACAATGTGAGTAAAACAAATCTAAAGGAAGGAAAACCTGTTGTCCGTTTAAAATGGCTTCGTGGAAAACAAGGGAAGGAAGCCGCGACAGGTGCAATAAAGGTGTGTTTCAATATCGTGTAGCTCATTAAACCGTGCATCTTCTCTCAGTGTCAGGTCCAAGTGAATCACAAGGATCTGTGGGTATAATCTCTGGTTAAACCAACTGGTGTCACAAACTTTAAACACAATGCAGTAGGACTCAAATGCACGATGCCCAGGAGACAGAGTATTAAAAAATACAACAAAGAACAAGAACTCAAGACGCTCACATGGAGGATTAATAAACACAGTGCTGGTACGCTGGTTACTGACCCACAGACAGGACAAGACGAACTGGCACAAGACAGGGGGAGACAGGACTATTTAAACATGAGGTAACAGGGAACAGGTGGAAACAATCAGGGGCGGGGCTGACCAGGGCAGCGACAGGGAGTCAAGAGACTGGAACGAGACGCAGAAGGTGAGTACCAAAATAAAACAGGCAGTGGGAGACAAGACAAACATCACTAAACAAAACATAAAACAACCAACCACAGACCTGGGGCACGAGGACCCAAACAAGAGACTTGACAAGACTAACATTTTTGACGAGACACAACAACTAGCTGCTTAACTTTGCCACGCTACTAATTGTAGTCTCCAAACAACAGTCATTATATAATGTTAAAGCCTTCTGTGTGCCAAAGACGTTCAGAATAAAGAGGGATTTAGTGCTTCTCTTCAGGTACAGTCCTCCAGTCGCCGACTCATTTCTATTCAGCTGTAAAACCGGGACTGCTCTCTTCAGACGCACCGTGAACATATGAGAGTGCTTCTAGTGAACCCTTCTCCTCGGAGGAATACTCAGAGTGCCGTGTCTCTACAGGCTGAGATGAACCTCTTCTCCTCTGTCTCCAGTCTCAGTAAAGCTGAGTTTCTATGCTGCAGGCAGAGGCTAACACACAGCCAAGTCTACCCAGACTTATGTTTGTCATCACCCTCCTGTGCAGAGCCGACTGGACGTCATAGCAAACCTTAACATCTTTCATTACAACCTATATTAAAACAGTTCGTACTTTTGCAAATCACAGAGCAATGTGATGTATGCATTGTACATTTTGGATTATGCAGTTTTATATTTGGGTATAATAACTTTGTAGTTTCACCTTTCTTTCAATTTTTGGAAGAAGAACAACCTTTCATTTATTCCCAAACTCCCTCAGCTGTAACATGCCAAACCCAAGCCCCTGCAGACGGAGCTCCTGCCCGCTGTGTCGGATGACAGAGAATGAAATGTATTGAGCCCCATAAAATCAGAGAGTCTCCTCCGAGCTGCAGCCCTCAGTCCCTGTCTCTGGATTTAAAGGAGGAAACAGATATGGATGGAGCTCATCTTAACAAACTACCCTTTGGTGTAATTAACCAACAGAGCACGCTACTGGAGGTCCGGTTACCTGGACATACAGAACAAGGCAAGAGTGGGAACCAATCGTCCTTCAGAACAACATGATGTATGGGACTGCAGCTGGACGCCTTTGGTTGTGTGTCTGTATTGTCCCCGTGTAAACGGCACTGACCCCGGGAAGAACAGCTGCTGAGTTAATGAATACCTGAACGAATAAATGATCAGACAAACAATCCCTGACACTGGTGCCTGGAGCTGACGAGAGCTCAACAATCGTATAACCCAAAATATAAAACAAACAAACAAACATGAGCAACAACACGAGACGAGAGGCGAGACGACAGGCTTTCTGGGATATTTAGATATTCTTCCTTGTTCCTCAGCTGGAAAGACCCTCTTGTTGTTGGGGTCTAGTAGAGAATAACAGTCAATTAGTGTCCAAACAATGACTGTGAGTCCGGAGGGGAGGCTTAACGAGCTCAAATCCAGGTCATTTTTAGAGCTCAAGACGAACTGCTCGGATGAATTCACTGAGAGGGATTGTAACCGCTTCTTCTGCAGCTGCTTTCAGTCTCAGGGTCTGATTCATATAAATATATTGCTCTAATGATGTTACAGCACAAACATGCTCCTTCAGTTTTGTATCTTAGTGCAATTACCCCCTGTTTTACCATCTGATTGCATCTGAAGTATGAATAATTTGCTCTGTACCAACAACAGTGGCAGAGAGCAATTCAATGTTGAGAGCGACGGGGTGCAGAGGAACCATAGCTGGGGTTTAATGTCTCAGTTGGACATTGGGCTATAAAGGAACTACAGCACGGTCACATGACTTCACGTCACCACCGCTAAGCTAAAGGCGGCTAATGTTGGGCTATAAAGGAACTACAGCACGGTCACATGACTTCACGTCACCACCGCTAAGCTAAAGGAGGCTAATGTTGGGCTATAAAGGAACTACAGCACGGTCACATGACTTCACGTCACCACCGCTAAGCTAAACGAGGCTAATGTTGGGCTATAAAGGAACTACAGCACGGTCACATGACTTCACGTCACCACCGCTAAGCTAAAGGAGGCTAATGTTGGGCTATAAAGGAACTACAGCACGGTCACATGACTTCACGTCACCACCGCTAAGCTAAAGGAGGCTAATGTTGGGCTATAAAGGAACTACTCACGGTCACATGACTTCACGTCACCACCGCTAAGCTAAAGGAGGCTAATGTTGGGCTATAAAGGAACTACAGCACGGTCACATGACCTCACGTCTCCACCGCTAAGCTCAAGGAGGCTAATGTTGGGCTATAAAGGAACTACAGCACGGTCACATGACCTCACGTCTCCACCGCTAAGCTAAAGGAGGCTAATGTTGGGCTATAAAGGAACTACAGCACGGTCACATGACCTCACGTCTCCACCGCTAAGCTAAAGGAGGCTAATGTTGGGCTATAAAGGAACTACAGCACGGTCACATGACCTCACGTCTCCACCGCTAAGCTCAAGGAAGCTAATGTTGGGCTATAAAGGAACTACAGCACGGTCACATGACCTCACGTCTCCACCGCTAAGCTAAAGGAGGCTAATGTTGGGCTATAAAGGAACTACAGCACGGTCACATGACTTCATGTCTCCACCGCTAAGCTAAAGGAGGCTAATGTTGGGCTATAAAGGAACTACAGCACGGTCACATGACCTCACGTCTCCACCGCTAAGCTAAAGGAGGCTAATGTTGGGCTATAAAGGAACTACAGCACGGTCACATGACTTCACGTCACCACCGCTAAGCTCAAGGTAGGTTTTATGTCGTAGAACTAAATGTTAAAATCTCTTCAGCTTGTGTCGACCTCAGACCTTTCTTCAGGCTAACAACCAAACCCGTTGAAGTTGACACACTCCTCTGTGTTTACAGTATTTCACTTGGCCGTGTCATCAGAACTGTATCCGACTTGAGACACAGCCGTCCTGACTGAACTATCGCTGAGCTTCTTCATAATGATCTGCTGATTTAGAGAGCCCTTTTTGTCAATGTAAGTCAATGGAAAAGGTCTTTTTGACTTGACGGTTTGACCACAAAGAGAATTGTCTTCAAAGCCTGGCGCTCTTTTCTTGCAGCTTGATGTTCCCCTCTGACTGCAGCAGAGTCCTGCTGGATGTTTAATCCTCCCTGGGGTTTGTACTCTGATCAGGGAATCAAAGCGGCCCCTGAGCGGTCCACAATGCATCTTAAGAGTGTTTGTCCTGTTTCAGATTTCTGCCTTCATCTGACACGATGTGATGCCTCCTCTTCAGAGAGCGGAGATACGAGAGAAGCTTCTGAGGGCGTGAAGGAGCCTCGATCCAATATATGTTTGAATCAACACCACCCTTCTCCACATGGAGGATATGTGCTGAACACGTATACATTGCTGTCGCTCCTCGCTTGCAGACGGTGCATCTAAAGACCTTTCTTATGCACACAAAGTCTTGTTAGTCTTGGCGTGTCTTTGTGTGAATAAACGTGTTGAACCTGGGGAAAGAAAAGCTGTAGATAATCCATCGGACCATCAAATGTGTCGTATCAAGATCTTGGTTAAACAGCAGGATAACTACACAGGTGGCTTGGGCTGCTTGCAATATATGTGCAGTTTTATCGTGAAAACAGACGCTCTGACTCGGCTTCAGAAATGCTTTGATGGTCAAAAAGATGTGGTCATGAACTGGTCGACGAGAAAGATAAATAATAATAATACATTTCATTTAGAGAGCTTACCCAGAGACCCTTTACAGATAGATATCAATGTTCATATCAGGAGGAGGTTTTGGTGATGTGCTTTATACGGTTTTCAAAGGTGAGGTTGCTGTCGAGAAGGACTCTGAGGTTGTGGATGTGTGGGGCAGGGGGACAGGGTGGAGGTGTCAATGAGGTCGATGTTATTGTAGTTTTTGGTGAGGGTTTTGTCTGATTTATTACAGCTGACTGTGAGGAGGTAGTTTTGCATCCAGGACTTTATTTCAGTGAGGTGAGAGGGTTGCAGTGGAGATGGATTTGGTTGAAATGTAAAGTTGGCTATCGTCGGCGTAGCGGTGGAAGCGGCAGCTTATGATGTTACTCACGGGGAGCAGTTAGAGGATGAAGAGCAGAGGACCAAACACAGAACCCTGCGTGACGCCTTGGGACAGTGGAGCGGGGGAGGATGTGCAGGAGTGGATGTTGAGGCCAGGAGAGAGCAGTGCCACCGATACCCTTTCCTTCGCTAAAGTTTTGAATTTCTAAGTAGCAAATATTCTTTGTGACCCTGAAGCCCACCATCCCTCCAACATGAATAATGAGCTCAGTGCAGCAGCAGAAAGACCCCTCCTATCAGTAATGAGAGAGACATGCATGATAATATTCATATGCAAAGTTCCCCTGACAGTGACCGTGTTCGGTCGGAGGGGGGGGGTGACTTAATATAGAGTCAGGGTAATGAAAGTATCACAGAGAGGAAATTCCCCCTGCGACCTCACAGGAATTTCAATAAAGCGTGAACAGCAGCAAGATGAAAAATAGCCTCTCATAATTGGTTACAGTAAACTCCCACCAACCTCCTTCATTACCGCTCTGATTCGCCCATCATCACCAGAACATATGCTGCTGAAGCGGGTCTCTGAGTTCACTAGAGAACGCTCTGAAGCTGAACGTGGAGAGAAAGGCCCAGTGGACAGCACTTTACAGTGTTCAGTGTTTGATTCATGTTTTATTTATGCTGCTTTGAATTTACGTTCCTGCTGTGACCGAATATTCACGTCTCTGTGAGAGAAACGTTTAAAGAGTGTGATGTTGTTCGTACGAACATGCTGCTGTTCACAACTGGATCAAAGACAGCGGTAATTCTATTAAACGCTCCGGATAAAACGCTTATGAATTCAGCCGTCCAGTTGAAGCCATCAGTAGCTGAGGAAAAGGACAGACATCACAAATGAGGACATTTTTTACTGCTCCGTCGAGTCCCTTGGTGTAGACTGTTAGGCAATGAGTAATGTACGGTGGCCCTGAAGGTCAAAAGAATAAACCATTTCTCAAAGCACTTATATTTTCATCTCTCCCTTTGACAAGAAGCAGCGAGTCTGCCAGAAATCCAAAGTTCAGCAGTGCTTTGCACCTACTGATATTAAGGTACGATATGTATGTATATATTCTGGGTGTGTACTTATGTATATATTCTGGGTGTGTACTTATGTATATATTCTGGGTGTGTACTTATGTATATATTCTGGGTGTGTACTTATGTATATATTCTGGGTGTGTACTTATGTATATATTCTGGGTGTGTACTTATGTATATATTCTGGGTGTGTACTTATGTATATATTCTGGGTGTGTACTTATGTATATATTCTGGGTGTGTACTTATGTATATATTCTGGGTGTGTACTTATGTATATATTCTGGGTCTGTACTTATGTATATATTCTGGGTCTGTACTTATGTATATATTTGTTGTTAACGGTTTAATGTCAACATTGAATGACCTGTATATTTAAGCAGTGAATGCTACTGCCAGCCAAAAAGGCATTCTTGTTCCCCTGGTGCCTCCACGGTCGGTCGGGTATTTGTGACAGGTATATTTTTACATAATACTTATTTCGTTTTACAGAACAGAACGGGTCTTTGAACACAGCGTTTTGTTTTGTATTGGTGCTTTTATTGTGTTTAAACACTGTTATATATTTGCTCCTATTTTTCCCTTTAAATCCTCTGTGTTTATGTCTGCAGCAAAACCATTTTGTGTAAAACTACTTGCCGGTAAACCTGATTCTTAAAAAACGGGGTCTACTAACACCATATGCATGTCCTGTGTGGGAGCGAAGGAAACCGCCGACTGGTCTCAGCCTCCTCTGTAGCGACATTTGTATCGTCGCTGTGATCTGAAGCGTTGTGTTTCCTCTGGAGGCTCTGTTTCTCTGAGTCTTATTAAAGGCATTAATCTCTGCCTCGTCCTCCTCCGGGCGGCAACAGCGGCACAAACGCACTTTTCTTTATTCATTCCTTTCACTGGACCACCTCCAGAGGCTTCTGTTCCTCAGAGGATAGTGAAATTACGGAGTTACAGTTCAAGTACAAATATGAATATAATATTACAGGGCTTATGTGAATACACAAATCTGATTGGTCCATTTGAACATTTCAGAGGTCTGTTAACTTTCGCCACTAGACTGTTGCTAAGGAGAACAGACCGTTGCTAAGGAGGACCAAAGTTCAGTCATATCAATCCACAGAAAGAAGTCCGGTCAATTTAACGTCAGATCTGGTCAATAGAAACAACAGAAGAAGACAGACAGGAAGTGAACACTAAAGGGAACAGCAGAAGAAGACAGACAGGAAGTGAACACTAAAGGGAACAGCAGAAGAAGACAGACAGGAAGTAAACACTAAAGGGAACAGCAGAAGAAGACAGACAGGAAGTAAACACTAAAGGGAACAGCAGAAGAAGACAGACAGGAAGTAAACACTGAAGGGAACAGCAGAAGAAGACAGACAGGAAGTGAACACTAAAGGGAACAGCAGAAGAAGACAGACAGGAAGTGAAGACTAAAGGGAACAGCAGAAGAAGACAGACAGGAAGTGAACACTGAAGGGAACAGCAGAAGAACACAGACAGGAAGTGAAGACTAAAGGGAACAGCAGAAGAAGACAGACAGGAAGTGAACACTGAAGGGAACAGCAGAAGAACACAGACAGGAAGTGAACACTAAAGGGAACAGCAGAAGAAGACAGACAGGAAGTGAACACTAAGGGAACAGCAGAAGAAGACAGACAGGAAGTGAACACTAAAGGGAACAGCAGAAGAAGACAGACAGGAAGTGAACACAAAAGGGAACAGCAGAAGAAGACAGACAGGAAGTGAACACTAAAGGGAACAGCAGAAGAACACAGACAGGAAGTAAACACTAAAGGGAACAGCAGAAGACAGACAGACAGGAAGTAAACACTAAAGGGAACAGCAGAAGAAGACAGACAGGAAGTAAACACTAAAGGGAACAGCAGAAGAAGACAGACAGGAAGTGAACACTAAAGGGAACAGCAGAAGAAGACAGACAGGAAGTGAACACTAATGGGAACAGCAGAAGAAGACAGACAGGAAGTGAACACTGAAGGGAACAGCAGAAGAAGACAGACAGGAAGTGAACACTAAAGGGAACAGCAGAAGAAGACAGACAGGAAGTGAACACTAAAGGGAACAGCAGAAGAAGACAGACAGGAAGTGAACACTAAAGGGAACAGCAGAAGAAGACAGACAGGAAGTAACACTAAAGGGAACAGCAGAAGAAGACAGACAGGAAGTAAACACTAAAGGGAACAGCAGAAGAAGACAGACAGGAAGTAAACACTAAAGGGAACAGCAGAAGAAGACAGACAGGAAGTAAACACTAAAGGGAACAGCAGAAGAAGACAGACAGGAAGTAAACACTAAAGGGAACAGCAGAAGAAGACAGACAGGAGGTGAACACTAAAGGGAACAGCAGAAGAAGACAGACAGGAGGTGAACACTGGTATACGGACCTTGGTTACGGTGGAACTTTCCAAAGAGCTTGGTTCTGAACGTTCAGCTCTGGATTCATCAAAAGGAGAAATATGAACGGTACTTTTACTGAAAGGATCCAATAGAGTCTCAGAGTCTCTGAGCTGTGTGGGGTTTCTGAAGCCTTTACTACATGTTGAACTGTGATATCCAAAGTGATAGCTGAAGGCATCACTAGTTTATTATAACACATTTGTATTTATTATAAATATGTCATATAATCATACCTATTGGATTCATGTGGGTTAATACGTGAGGCCGGAGGGGGGGCTTTGTAATGCAGGGTATCTGTCTCTGCTGTCCTGGTTCATAAAGCAGAAACAGCACCATCAGAGAGCACGGTGCAGAGGAGAGGCTCTCAGGAGCTTTAGAGGAGCTGTAGTTCCCCACAGCAGACGCTCATTAAGGACGGCCTTCATCATCAATACGTGGATAGTGTCGGTCAGTCGGGTTCTCAAAGCAGCCTCTGTTCCTCAGTCCTGTTGAGTTCTCCTAGCCACTGTTCCTTAACCCCGGGACCTTTCACACAGAGGTCAGGAACAGAGGATAGATAGAACACAGGAGCAGATTTGTGGACTATTTGACCGTACCCCGTGTTAAGGATAATAACAAGGGTTATTTTTACTCATAAGCTCAACTTTTTTTTGAGGGAAGTTTTATTTTATATTTATAAATCTGAATGTTTTATGGTCTTCATCGCAGCTGCTTTTTAAATCTGAAATATCAAACTGACATGAGATGGAGTCTGAATAATTCAAATAATTCAACTTGTCTCGGTTGATCTTCCAGCTCCAAACTTTTCTTCAGAGTGGAACTAAATGTGGGAAGAATTCTCCAGTGAAGGAAACACAGCGCATGTACCAGACTAACTTCTGGTGTACCCGTTGTTCTAAAGGTTAGAAAACAACAACATGAACGTGAACGTATACCGCTGAGTTCTGTCTCTGAGTATGTTGTATAAATACAGGTTTTTGTCATTGAAATAAACTCTTCTACGTGTACTGTGTGTCGTAACCAACCTGATATAATGGTTTGAATGCAGATTGATATAAAGAAAACATGTGTGTTCTGTCGGTAGAAACTATCAAGAATATATTCTAAGACAAACAATAAATAAGAATTAAAAACTGAACAATAAATCTAATGACTCAGAATAAATATTTAGATTTGATCCATTTTTTATGATCTTACATTTAAATGATATGGAATAATTATGTGTTGGTACACTGGAGTAATATGTGCTCTTGAATGAAACGTTTCTCATCTTTCTTGGTCTAGTTCCCCTGTCCTGTTGCTGTGGTTCTTCTTGACAGAAATATATTTCTGCAGAATGGATTTGTCACACACTCATAACTCGACCGGCTATATCTCCCCGGGGTGAGATCAGACCACACACACCATCTGTCAGGAGACTTTGGCCACATTTCTGTTATTCCAGCGTTCATCCGGGATCAAATGTAGACAGAGGCTTCAGAAATAAAGGCTTTTTATCCAGGAGGTCGTTACCACAGAGAGCGAGGTCTGGAATAAATTACACATTGGACTTGCTTCAGCTTGAGCAACAGCTTGATTTATACAGAGCGTGGTCTCTTTCAGAACGGTCTTTAGTCATGTTTTGTGAGTTTTAACGTAAGCGGGAACAACAGTGATGAGTTTATTTAAGAAGAAGAAGAAGAAGAAGAAGAAGACATACTTTATTAATCCCTTACAGGGAAATTGCTTTCTGTACTCTGTTGTGTTGACACACATTACACACACAGAGGAAATACATGCACACACAACCACATGCAGAGGAGAGGTGGCAGAGCAGGGAGGCAGCCAGGTACCCGGCGCCAAGGGAGCAGATAGAGGTTAGGTGCCTTGCTCAAGGGCACCTCGGTAGTGGCCTAGGAGGAGAACTGGCCCCTCTCCAGCTACCAGCTCACTCCATATTTTTTATTTATTTTTTGGTCCGATCGGGACGTGAACCGGCGACCCTTCGGTCCCAAGACCAAGTCCCTACTGACTGAGCCACTGCCGCCCCTTTTTTTTTTTTAAAGAAGAAGACATACTTTATTAATCCTTTAAATTTAAGAAAGATAAAGTTTATTCAAGTTGATTTAAAGGTACCACAGAATAGAACACTGTATTCACCTTGGCAGAGTGGAATAAGGAGAGCTCGGTACATTGAGCTGACATACCGTGAACCTCAAACACCGTGTTTCCTCCTTCACGTGCAAATCATGAATATGCATATCACAGCGGCACAACGGGGAATTACAACACTCCCTGTGTGTGACGTCACACACGGTAGTCCGACCAACTGGCTGTTCTTCAGATCATCGGTTCCTCCTCCGATAGAGGCGCTGTAAGGTTGGAAGTCAACACCCTCCATGGTTCATCTCTCACAGTTTCTGGAACTTCACTTACTTCTGTGGGCTCTGAGGCAGCCATGGATGCTCCTAGTAAACCAGCCAATCAGAGCAGAGCTCGCCATCATTCTTTAAACAAGCTCCAAATAATTCAGCTCGTTTCCTATTGGACCAAATCATAGGGTTGTAAACGGGCCTGTGAAACCACATCTGGACCTTTTGTGGATCAACCAAAGTTATATACCTTTGTGTAGACATCAGAGAGCACTTTGAATACCAGATGGATGCTTTTTCTGGCTCCTTTAAGTAAAATAAGGAGCCGTTTGGGGTTTTGAGTTGCTTTTAGACATTTCAGGCGTGTACTGAACTAATACATCGATCTTCATTTCCATAAAGTTCAGAGGTTTAAAACATCATTTAAATTGAAGTCATTGTTATATTTCTTCTGCATTCAAATGCTGAAATGGTACCTTTTTAAAAACCTTTACTGCAGAATAAACATGCCTGTCCTCCAGTGGAGAGGTGGACACATGCTACTGTCTCAGCATGCTACAGCAGGTGTTTTGTTGTGGAGCGGCTGCCTGGGGGGGGGGGGGGGGGGGGTCAGAACAGACCATGATGGGAAAGTGCAGCCGGGGGCCATCTGGCTGCTGGACGCCCATCGCTCCTGACAGGAAGAGCTAAAAATAGCAAAAACACTCATTAAATAAAATTGTCCATTTCACAGATTTGGACTCAAGCTCAGGTTAATCATCAGCTTCCAATCCAAACACTTAGCTGCTTTAATCGGATGTGAAAAACTAAGGGAGCAGCAATTAAATTGTTCTATATTACTACGACTTCGGATCGTAAGAAAGCGCTTAATGGATAATTGAAATAGATGCAAATGGAAGATTAATTTAATGGTTTTATTATCTGGAAGGCGTCCAACTTCCGTATTTCTGATTAACAGGGACTTAATGTCTCTGAATCACCGGGTTCCATCCTCCTCTACAGACGGCAGTTATCCTTCTGCATGTTTGATGGCATGACAGTGCTCTGTGTTCTCCATTTACTAACTTTAAGATGTTGTTGAGACAGGTGTTATTTTTCTGTGTGTGTGTGTGTGTGTGTGTGTGTGTGTGTGTGTGTGTGTTCTGTGTGTGTGTGTGTGTGTGTGTGTGTGTGTGTGTGTGTGTGTGTGTGTGTGTGTGTGTGTGTGTTCTGTGTGTGTGTGTGTGTGTGTGTGTGTGTGTGTGTGTGTGTGTGTGTGTGTGTGTGTGTGTGTGTGTGTGTGTGTGTGTGTGTGTGTGTGTGTGTGTGTGTGTGTGTGTGTGTGTGTGTGTGTGTGTGTGTGTGTGTGTGTGTGTGTGTGTGTGTGTGTGTGTGTTCTGTGTGTGTGTGTGTGTGTGTGTGTGTGTGTGCCTCCTCTCTTTTCAATTTATTGTGAAATGACACCCCCTGTCTGTTACGCGCCTCCTCGTGCACCCGCAGCAGCAGCACACCATAAAGTGAGCTGCGCGGGCGCGGGGCTCTCGGTGAGCTGGTGAGCCTCGCGCTGGTGACATTTCAGAGCAGCTCCGGTAACATGAGCACGAGGAGAGGATGGCGGAGACCCACAACAGCTCCGCGTGGAACCGCTCCTCCTTCAGCAGCCTGGATGACATCGACGTGCCTGCGGATGGTTCCCCGGCGCTGCGCATCCTCATCTCCATCGTGTACTCGGGCGTGTGCGCCGTGGGGCTCCTGGGGAACCTGCTGGTGTTCTTCCTGATGAAGGCGCGCCGGGGGCGCAAGAAGCGCTCGAGCATCAACCTGTTCATCCTCAACCTGGCGGTCACAGACTTCCAGTTCGTGCTCACGCTGCCGTTCTGGGCGGTGGACACAGCGCGTGACTTCAGCTGGCCCTTTGGGAACGCCATGTGCAAGATCATCCTGTCCGTGACCGTCATGAACATGTACGCGAGCGTCTTCTTCCTCACCGCCATGAGCGTCACGCGCTACTGGGCTGTGGCGTCCGCACTGAAGGACCGGACCCGGAGGCGCGTGTGCCCGGTGCGCGTGGTGATCTTGGGGCTGTGGGTGTGCGCCACGGCTGCCTCGCTACCCACTGCGGTGTTCTCCACGGTGAAGAGCGTGGCGGGAGAAAGGCTGTGTCTGCTGGGCTTCCCGGACGGACAGTCGTGGCTCGCGCTCTACCACCTGCAGAAGATCCTCGTTGCCTTCGTGTTCCCCATGCTGATCGTCAGCGCGTGCTACCTGCTGCTGCTGCGCTTCGTGCGCCTACGCAGCATGAACAACAACCAGGTGAAGCGCCGCTCCAGGGTCACGCGCTCGGTCACCATCGTGGTGCTGTCCTTCTTCCTCTGCTGGATGCCCAACCACGCCATCACCTTCTGGGGCGTGCTGGTGAAGTTCAACGTGGTGAACTGGGACCGGACGTACTACATGGTGCACACGTACGTGCACCCGGTGACCGTGTGCCTCGCGCACACCAACAGCTGCCTGAACCCAGTGCTCTACTGCCTCATGCGCCGCGAGTTCCGCAAGAAGATGAAGGAACTGTTCTGGAGGATCTCCTCTCCCACTGGAAGTAACACGTGCCACCTGCGGCCGTTCAGTGGCACGGTGCGCGCGGAGCCGGACGACACGCAGATCGTGATCCCGCTGAACCACGTGGAGACAGAGAACTACAGACTGTCGGTGCTCACGGACCACACGGAGAAATAACATTAGGAGAATGTTCAGACTGAAGTTTCAAATGATTCGCCTCAAAGTGATCAGATTTCCTCTCCTGGAGTTTACCCACTGAGGGACAGAATAAACCCAATCAAGGATCCCCGCGTGGCGTATGAGATGCTTTTTGACTTTGCATCAAAGGGATTGTATATATTTTCATCACAGTTTGAAGCTCTCAAACATACAGGAGAAACAACACTCGTGCGTAATTACGCACAAAGAGGCGCGCTGCGTAAAAGCACCCGGCTGTGTTTCTGCTCCTCCACAGTAATGTTTTGTTTTTATTTTTATTTGGGGATTCTCATTGTGTTTGTTTCTATAAATGGAGGCTGAGTGTTGCATCCAGTGCTGCTTGTTCTTTAAAGTTCTCTCCGTGCAGAGGAACCTGTGGAATAGTATTCTTTGTTGGTGTGTAAAGTGTTTGAGCTTGAGTACGTGAATGTATTTGAAACAATCTGCCAATGCAACCTTAAGAACATGTTTGGAGAATAAAAAAGTTTGAAGTGATTCCAGTGTTTTTGGGCAGCAGCTGTGGTGCGTTCATGGTCCAGTCTGTGAGATTTGCTGTGTGTTTACAGGGCTGCACTCAGTCCCCGTGCAGTAAAGATACTCCTGACTTTTATTGGAGAGGATGGGGATGTTTCTGTTGGCACCGAAAGGATCCTGTTCTGTTTCAAACGAGTTCCCAGGAGAGATTTTAAAGGTTAGGGTCTGCTGGAGAGGCGGACTGTCAAGGTAAACACAGCTCATGTTCTCGTGCAGTTTACAGCTCAGCTCCACTCTGATTGGCTCAAATTTCTAGTTCAAACACAAGCAATCAGAGTCCAGGGCTTCAAAAGATCGATAAGAAAAAAAATACATGAAAAAGAACATTGAGTCATTATTGTCAAAATTCAAGAAACCTGAATGTTTGTTTTGTTTTTGGTACAAAACGTTTTCATTCCTAAAACCTGAATTGCTAGGGGGTTTTTTTTCAGTGAAGTAGAACAATCAGTTCAATCAGACGAAGACAATCAGCACCAAGAACGTGTAAGAATCTGAAGTCAGTCAACGATTGCTTACTTCCTGCAGTCTGTGCATAACACCTATTTAACGGTGGAAAGTCAGTAATGCTGGATCCACTTTTGTTGCATGAAATCAAGATATAATTGCCTCGAGTTCCAGAGTAAATGTGATAGTTCCTTCTCCTCCTGAAAGATGTGTTCTTCATTGATTGGAAATGCTCCCTGGGTGGATCCAGAGCTTCGATGTCAGGTTCCTTTGAAGAGGAGATTTATTCCTTTCCCTGAAACTCAAAATGCTGAAATGATTTTTTTCACACTTTTACTGAAAAATCAATTAATCGCAGAAAAATGCAAAATTCTTTTTAGGACTGCTCGATTCCGGAGGGAGAGAAACACTCATGGACATCATTTCCTTTCTTATAATTCTAGTACTATAGACCTGAGTACTTCTACTTTACTCAAGTACAAGACCTGAGTACTTCTACTTTACTCAAGTACAAGATCTGAGTACTTCTACTTTACTCAAGTACAAGACCTGAGTACTTCTACTTTACTCAAGTACAAGACCTGAGTACTTCTACTTTACTCAAGTACAAGACCTGAGTACTTCTACTTTACTCAAGTACAAGACCTGAGTACTTCTACTTTACTCAAGTACTCTGTACTGCTACTTTACTCAAGTACAAGACCTGAGTACTTCTACTTTACTCAAGTACAAGATCTGAGTACTTCTACTTTACTCAATTACAAGACCTGAGTACTTCTACTTTACTCAAGTACAAGATCTGAGTACTTCTACTTTACTCAATTACAAGATCTGAGTACTTCTACTTTACTCAATTACAAGACCTGAGTACTTCTACTTTACTCAAGTACAAGACCTGAGTACTTCTACTTTACTCAAGTACAAGACCTGAGTACTTCTACTTTACTCAAGTACAAGATCTGAGTACTTCTACTTTACTCAAGTACAAGATCTGAGTACTTCTACTTTACTCAATTACAAGACCTGAGTACTTCTACTTTACTCAAGTACAAGATCTGAGTACTTCTACTTTACTCAATTACAAGATCTGAGTACTTCTACTTTACTCAATTACAAGACCTGAGTACTTCTACTTTACTCAAGTACAAGACCTGAGTACTTCTACTTTACTCAAGTACAAGACCTGAGTACTTCTACTTTACTCAAGTACAAGATCTGAGTACTTCTACTTTACTCAAGTACAAGATCTGAGTACTTCTACTTTACTCAATTACAAGATCTGAGTACTTCTACTTTACTCAATTACAAGACCTGAGTACTTCTACTTTACTCAAGTACAAGACCTGAGTACTTCTACTTTACTCAAGTACAAGATCTGAGTACTTCTACTTTACTCAAGTACAAGATCTGAGTACTTCTACTTTACTCAAGTACAAGATCTGAGTACTTCTACTTTACTCAAGTACAAGATCTGAGTACTTCTACTTTACTCAAGTACAAGACCTGAGTACTTCTACTTTACTCAAGTACAAGACCTGAGTACTTCTACTTTACTCAAGTACAAGACCTGAGTACTTCTACTTTACTCAAGTACAAGATCTGAGTACTTCTACTTTACTCAAGTACAAGATCTGAGTACTTCTACTTTACTCAATTACAAGATCTGAGTACTTCTACTTTACTCAATTACAAGACCTGAGTACTTCTACTTTACTCAAGTACAAGACCTGAGTACTTCTACTTTACTCAAGTACAAGATCTGAGTACTTCTACTTTACTCAAGTACAAGATCTGAGTACTTCTACTTTACTCAAGTACAAGACCTGAGTACTTCTACTTTACTCAAGTACAAGATCTGAGTACTTCTACTTTACTCAAGTACAAGACCTGAGTACTTCTACTTTACTCAAGTACAAGATCTGAGTACTTCTACTTTACTCAAGTACAAGACCTGAGTACTTCTACTTTACTCAAGTACCAGACCTGAGTACTTCTACTTTACTCAAGAACAAGATCTGAGTACTTCTACTTTACTCAAGTACAAGATCTGAGTACTTCTACTTTACTCAAGTACAAGATCTGAGTACTTCTACTTTACTCAAGTACAAGACCTGAGTACTTCTCCCCGCCCTGCATGATGAGTATTCTTCCTTCTGGTTTTTAAAATGTTGAAACTTAAGGACGCTCTCTGCTGAAGTCTAATATCTGAGTCCTCCTCTGCTGCTCCTTTGAAATTGTTCAGTGATATATTTAATACTAGTCTTTACATGAAATACAAATCACTAAATATGCTGCTTTGCCAACACGCCCCCACACACTGCCAAGGCACATTTTTACATTTGTGTCTCCTACGCATCCATCCCATTATCAAGGGTTAGTCCGGTCACTAGTGATACATTATGAAGGATGAAGAAGGAAGGATGAAGAAGGAAGGAGGAAGAAGGAAGGATGAAGAAGGAAGGAGGAAGAAGGAAGGATGAAGGATGAAGGATGTAGGATGAAGGATGTAGGATGAAGGAGGAAGAAGGAAGGATGAAGGATGAAGGATGAAGGATGAAGGATGAAGGATGTAGGATGAAGGAGGAAGGATGAAGGGTGAAGGATGAAGGATGTAGGACGTAGGATGAAGGATGTAGGATGAAGGAGGAAGGGTGAAGGGTGAAGGATGTAGGATGAAGGATGAAGGACGTAGGACGAAGGAGGAAGGACGAAGGACGAAGGACGAAGGACGAAGGACGAAGGACGAAGGATGAAGGATGAAGGATGAAGGATGTAGGATGTAGGATGTAGGATGTAGGATGAAGGATGAAGGACGTAGGATGAAGGATGTAGGATGTAGGATGTAGGATGTAGGATGTAGGATGTAGGATGAGGGATGAAGGATGTAGGACGTAGGACGAAGGACGAAGGACGAAGGACGAAGGACGAAGGATGTAGGATGTAGGATGAAGGATGAAGGATGTAGGATGAAGGATGAAGGATGTAGGATGAAGGATGTAGGATGAAGGATGTAGGATGAAGGATGTAGGATGTAGGATGAAGGATGAAGGATGTAGGATGAAGGATGTAGGATGAAGGATGAAGGATGTAGGATGAAGGATGTAGGATGAAGGATGTAGGATGAAGGATGTAGGATGTAGGATGAAGGATGAAGGATGTAGGATGAAGGATGAAGGATGTAGGATGTAGGATGAAGGATGTAGGATGAAGGATGTAGGATGAAGGATGTAGGATGAAGGATGTAGGATGTAGGATGAAGGATGAAGGATGTAGGATGAAGGATGAAGGATGAAGGATGTAGGATGAAGGATGTAGGACGAAGGACGAAGGACGAAGGACGAAGGACGAAGGATGAAGGACGAAGGACGAAGGATGTAGGATGTAGGATGTAGGATGAAGGATGAAGGATGTAGGATGAAGGATGTAGGACGAAGGACGAAGGAGGAAGGACGAAGGACGAAGGATGAAGGACGAAGGATGAAGGATGTAGGATGTAGGATGTAGGATGTAGGATGTAGGATGAAGGATGTAGGATGAAGGATGTAGGATGTACGATGAAGGATGAAGGATGTAGGATGAAGGATGTAGGATGAAGGATGTAGGACGAAGGATGAAGGACGAAGGACAAAGGACGAAGGATGAAGGACGAAGGACGAAGGATGTAGGATGTAGGATGAAGGATGAAGGATGAAGGATGAAGGATGAAGGATGAAGGATGAAGGATGAAGGATGAAGGATGTAGGATGAAGGATGAAGGATGTAGGATGAAGGATGAAGGATGAAGGATGTAGGATGAAGGATGTAGGACGAAGGACGAAGGACGAAGGACGAAGGACGAAGGATGAAGGACGAAGGACGAAGGATGTAGGATGTAGGATGTAGGATGAAGGATGAAGGATGTAGGATGAAGGATGTAGGACGAAGGACGAAGGAGGAAGGACGAAGGACGAAGGATGAAGGACGAAGGATGAAGGATGTAGGATGTAGGATGTAGGATGTAGGATGTAGGATGAAGGATGTAGGATGAAGGATGTAGGATGTAGGATGAAGGATGAAGGATGTAGGATGAAGGATGTAGGATGAAGGATGTAGGACGAAGGATGAAGGACGAAGGACGAAGGACGAAGGACGAAGGACGAAGGACGAAGGATGTAGGATGTAGGATGAAGGATGTAGGATGAAGGATGTAGGATGAAGGATGTAGGACGAAGGACGAAGGAGGAAGGACGTAGGACGAAGGATGAAGGATGTAGGATGTAGGATGTAGGATGTAGGATGTAGGATGAAGGATGTAGGATGAAGGATGTAGGATGTAGGATGAAGGATGAAGGATGTAGGATGAAGGATGTAGGATGAAGGATGTAGGACGAAGGATGAAGGACGAAGGACGAAGGACGAAGGATGAAGGACGAAGGACGAAGGATGTAGGATGTAGGATGAAGGATGAAGGATGAAGGATGAAGGATGAAGGATGTAGGATGTAGGATGTAGGATGTAGGATGAAGGATGTAGGATGAAGGATGTAGGATGTAGGATGAAGGATGAAGGATGTAGGATGAAGGATGTAGGATGAAGGATGTAGGACGAAGGATGAAGGACGAAGGACGAAGGACGAAGGATGTAGGATGTAGGATGAAGGATGAAGGATGTAGGATGAAGGATGAAGGATGTAGGATGAAGGATGTAGGACGAAGGACGAAGGAGGAAGGACGAAGGACGAAGGATGAAGGACGAAGGATGAAGGACGAAGGACGAAGGATGTAGGATGTAGGATGTAGGATGAAGGATGAAGGATGTAGGATGAAGGATGAAGGATGTAGGATGAAGGATGTAGGACGAAGGACGAAGGAGGAAGGACGAAGGACGAAGGATGAAGGACGAAGGATGAAGGATGTAGGATGTAGGATGAAGGATGTAGGATGAAGGATGTAGGATGTAGGATGAAGGATGTAGGATGAAGGATGTAGGATGAAGGATGTAGGACGAAGGATGAAGGACGAAGGACGAAGGACGAAGGATGAAGGACGAAGGACGAAGGATGTAGGATGTAGGATGAAGGATGAAGGATGAAGGATGAAGGACGAAAGATGTAGGATGTAGGATGTAGGATGTAGGATGTAGGATGTAGGATGAAGGATGAAGGATGAAGGATGTAGGGTGCACACGAGGAGGCAGCAGGAACATCTGCAGGGTGCACAGCTCCACATAAAACTGAGAAACAGCAGAGAGAGACAGCCTGGCCTATAAACCCTCCACTGGACTTCGTTCTCCCTGATTACCCACACACACACACACACACACACACACACACACACACACACACACACACACACACACACACACACACACACACACACACACACACACACACACACACACACACGGCGGTGGGTTTAATGAGCTGCATGTATTGAGGTGAGCTTTGACTCAGGTGAGTTACAGTTCATTTACTCCCGTCAGCTTTAACGACTCTGCTCCTCTCAACTCTTTCATAAACATTTCCTAGACATCTTAAAGGCTCCTTAAAAGGTTCGGATATTTAAGCCTAACAAGTTCTTCATTTGTCATAAATGTGTCTCAAACGTTTGCAGGGTCTTTGCCTTTGCTGAGAACCATCGATCAATATCAGTCTACTTCAGCAGTAACTGTTCATCCAGACCACTTGTTAGTAACCTCCGTTTTAAATCCACCAGTGGGGTATTTACTGACGTATTTCCTGTCGCTGAATAACCATCTCTTCAGCTCGTGTTAACCACAGACCTTATTTCAGGATAACAACCAAAATCACACTCAGGAAACCCTTGACCTTCAGACCAGGGGACAGGGAGTGCTATCATCAGCACTACACGGCTCTGTTGACCAGAGATCTGCAGAACTGAAGACATCTAATGGAGTTGACATTTGCTTTTGCTGAGCTGTTTTCTTTTGGTTTTGTGGTAATTACTTGGTGTAGATTTCACAAAATGACCTTTATTTCTGTAATCAAAGCTCAGTTCCTGGTGTTCTCAGTCAATGGACATGTTCTCTCGAGTGGCTGCGTTATGGAGAGCGGGAGGAATCGCTTCTATCTCAGGGAAACGGTTCTGTGACTACGTCTGAATTCTGAATTTGTCATTTCCCTCACTCACAAAGCAAATCCAGATAATGTATGAAGTGATAAATCTAATCAGAAGGACTCAGGCTTAATGTGCTGTATAATGCTCGGAGCCTCAGTGGACTTGTGCTGAGAATTAACATTGACATACAGTATGAGAGGGGAGAGTAATTCACCCCGATCCTCTGACTGAGACTCACTGTGAGGCACACTTCACAGCTGGATGGAGACACAGCTGCTCCTCCAACACAGGTCCTAATATTCTGAAGTGTCCTCGAGCAAGTAGGAGTCTCATGGTCATATTTGGTGAGACATGAAAGCAAAGTGCAGAGTGGTTGAGTTTAATTACCCCTACACCTTTATTATGAATACATAGCAGTTATACGGAGGCCGACAGGTGCACACGAGCTACAACACCCCAAACCTCTTCCATCAGGAGGAACGTGCTGCAGCTTCAGAAAGGATGCAGATATAGAAACACTGATGTTCCAAAACTCATGAAGAAACATCTCCGGGAACTCTTGAACACATGCAGCATTTAGAGAACATTCAGCAGCTTCAGCGTTTGTATTCTCAGGTCATGAACTCGGAGCAACACCTCGGGGGTGTCTCCTCACAGCTCCAGCAGACTAACGGGGTTTGATGCAGCAGAAGGAAACACGGTTTGCTGTGCAGCGATGATTGCTGCTATTTCATCTGGAAGTGAAGATACTGTGCGGGCAGAACAACAACCTCTTCACGCTCTGTGTTTACTTCACAGGAGACGCTCCGTCATGCATTTCCACGTCACACCTTCCCTCTCCCTGTGGAGTGTTTCAGACACTCACATTTAATCAGAAGAGGAACAAAAACGCAGAAACTCCCAAAATCCCACTGATTGAATTTGGTGGCGGTCCCGATGCTAATACTGCCAGCACAAGTGAGTAATGATAGCAGCTTTTAATTGGAAAAACAAGCAGAAACACACTTTTACAAGCACACAATAAAAAACAAGCCTCATCCTAACTCCTTGTAAGGATGCAGTAACCTCTAGTGCTTTTATTTTGAAAAATAAATCTCACCAAGAGCTTCTCGTAAGTATACAGTAACTCTACGGGTCTGTTATTTTGAAAAACCCGAGCTCCTTGTGAGGACACAGTTCCATTGTAAATATATATTTTTTTTTCTTGCAGTCAAAGTTGATTCTGAAGACGATGCCCTCCAGGGGCTGCAGTGTGGAGATGGCTGCAGCCTCAGAAATAATGAATACTGCTGGATAATCTCAGTTTGTGGAGGAAATGTGGACGATGATCAGCTCTAATGAGATCATAGTGACTCAGAGAGGAATCATTTAGGATTACTCCGCTGCTGCAAGAGTGAAGTCTGCTCAGACCCAGAGGACGAGGCTCGCAGTTTGTCGTCGCCTCGCTGCGGTCACAACCGGATTCACTAACAGGAAGTGACAGGTGCTTTTACTGTGAAATAATCCCCCCCTTCATAAAAGGTTCCAAACTGTGTGTGCAGAGCAAACATGTCGCCGTGCATGCGGAAAACATGTCTGCAACTCAGCGTCTTACACAACAGCGAGACCTGAGAAAGAGAATGAAGAAGAGTCAGAAAGACAGAAAGAAAAAGAGCCAGAAACAAAAAGAGTCAGAAAGACAGAAAGAAAAAGAGTCAGAAAGAAAAAGAGTCAGAAAGAAAAAGAGTCAGAAAGACAGAAAGAAAAAGAGTCAGAAAGAAAAAGAGTCAGAAAGAAAAAGAGTCAGAAAGACAGAAAGAAAAAGAGTCAGAAATAAAAAGAGTCAGAAAGAAAAAGAGTCAGAAAGAAAAAGAGTCAGAAAGACAGAAAGAAAAAGAGTCAGAAAGAAAAAGAGTCAGAAAGACAGAAAGAAAAAGAGTCAGAAAGAAAAAGAGTCAGAAAGAAAAAGAGTCAGAAACAAAAAGAGTCAGAAAGACAGAAACAAAAAGAGTCAGAAAGTCAGAAAGAAAAAGAGTCAGAAACAAAAAGAGTCAGAAAGAAAAAGAGTCAGAAACAAAAAGAGTCAGAAAGAAAAAGAGTCAGAAAGACAGAAAGAAAAAGAGTCAGTGAAGTATATCTTGTAGTGGTGTTTGTGAAGATGATGAAGAAGTCTCCGGAGACACCAGCTAATAATAAGGTTTATTACAACAGCATAGTATCACACACCAACACGGGCGATGCGAGGTTCCCAGAGCCAATTGTGGAAGTCCCCCCGAAATCTCTTTGTGCATACACTTTATAGGAGAAATGTGGGTGTGTGACAAAATGCGATGTTCTATAAGAATGTGTACCCAAATAAGGTGAGCTATACATTCGTACACCATGTCTTGCGCGTACCCAAATAAGGTGAGCTATAAGTTCGTACACCATGTCTTGCGCGTACCCAAATAAGGTGAGCTATACGTTGGTCTTTTTCCTACTCATCCCTGGAGGCCTTCTGACATATTCCAGAGGTTTGTTATACAACATCCTGTTGTACCACATCACTCTCTGCACTCTCTATGACCTCAGAGAGTAACTAACTATATATGAACAGATGTAATACACCACATCAGAAAGACAGAATGAAGAAGAGTCAGAAAGAAGAAAGAAGAAGAGTCAGAAAGAAGAAGAGTCAGAATGAAGAAGAGTCAGAAAGACAGAAGAAGAAGAGTCAGAAAGACAGAATGAAGAAGAGTCAGAAAGACAGAAGAAGAAGAGTCAGAAAGACAGAATGAAGAAGAGTCAGAAAGACAGAATGAAGAAGAGTCAGAAAGACAGAATGAAGAAGAGTCAGAAAGACAGAATGAAGAAGAGTCAGAAAGACAGAATGAAGAAGAGTCAGAAAGACAGAATGAAGAAGAGTCAGAAAGACAGAATGAAGAAGAGTCAGAAAGACAGATGAAGAAGAGTCAGAAAGACAGAATGAAGAAGAGTCAGAAAGACCGATGAAGAATGACCGACAGCAGCTGGTGAGGTCTGGTGTGAACTTCATCGAACACAGAAAGTGTCTCGGATGGTTTTCTGTCCTCAGTGTTTGGCAGCAGCGGTGCGCGTCACGGCTTCAGCGAACTGCTCGCAGTGGACCCGTCCGTCAGATCCAACTCCCGCATCCTGCAGCAGCTCGTCCACTGACAACACACACACACAGCTGTCAATCAACCCTCAGGTAAAGAGGAGGTGTTAGTCCTGAGATAGATGTGTGTGAAGAGGTCTGCTAGCAGAGGGAGTTCAGCCTCCTCTCTTATCATCGTTACTCATTGGTGAAGTTTGGAGAGTTTCCTCTAATCTAATTTCCACCTGAACAGAGTCTAATCAGCAGAGCGGAAACACCTGCACTGCTTCACACACACACACACACACACACACACACACACACACACACACACACACACACACACACACACACACACACACACACACACACACACACACACACACACACACACGCACACTCTCTCTGTATCTACAGCTGGAAACATATGTTCGCCTCATTGGAACATTTCTCTCTGTTTTGATTTCTGTGAAACTAAAAACCCAAGATTTTTTGAAGCAAAGCTCTTTGTTATTTATGAGGGTCAAAGGTTTTGATCATTCAAACAAAAACTACGTTTTAAATGTTTACAATCCGTCTCTAAATTTGTGGCAAACCAATGTCGACCTGCTGCAGAAACACGGGCTTCACTGTCTGCACTTTGAGTCTGTTTCTGATTCTTTTGATTTGATTTTCAAACTTCAGATTATTTTCTCCAAATTTTGACTTTTTGGGAATTTCTGACTTTCTTTAAAATGTCTGACTTTTGAAAATGTCCCACTCTTTTCTCGTTATGCTAACTCCTTCTTCATGTGACCCTAATAATCTTAATCAAAATTATCACTTTTTGTCTCCCAATTTTTTCTAAATGTCGGAATTTTTAAAACAATTCTGAAATTTGAAAAAAGGCAGATCTTTTTGGTAAAAAGTGATCATTTTGA